>NW_027172655.1:0-150000 GCF_018151085.1 Drosophila tropicalis | reverse complement strand
TCTCCAACAATTATCTGATGGTCAGTTCATGGACCGGGTCGACATTTATTTGGTCGTAGTCCCCAGAAGTCCGACATGAAACCATGGATGGGGTCGTCTTCTGGCCTGGTGGCTAACCCAATAAGTACGCGCTTGCATTTAACGGAGGCAAGACAGCGCTGGCAGTGGCGTTTTATTTTCGTTCCTTAATTAAAATTGGAACTCGAAAAAAAAGGCGTAGACTTATGTAACGTCCACGAGGGTACCGGTGTGTTACGTCACACCACGTGCATTGCTTGCACTTGCGGATTTTTCGCGTTCTCCCTCCTCTTATTCGCACAACTGCACTCTAGCTCAGACCATTCTAGACTCCCCGCATACTATTCAAGCTCACTTTTTGGCCCCTTCTCTGGCATGAGCTTTTCTATGGAAGTGGATCGTGTAAGCTCGGTTCCAAAAAAAAAGCTCAAGGTCAATTCGCCGTAGAAATAGTGTATGCCAAATATATTCGTCTAGCTAGCAGATTTACATAATTTAATGTTTGAAACAGCGCACCCTTACACCACAGATTTGAATGACACGCCCTCATAAGTGGAGGCTCAAAGCTGAAAAAAAATCAAAGGGTGCCAAGCTGATTACCAAAGGTCCTTGGCATGGAAGGTGCCAAGATCTTTTCCTGAAAGGTTCTCAACTACATACAAATGATTTCTGAGTTTGTTCTTTATCTCTACTTTAACTCCGACTGGTGCTAATTTAGTATTAAAATTATTGGCTAGGTTGCTGAGTTTAAAGTTACGCTGACTGTTTGGCCCACTTCGAAGCTGCGTATTTTACTCCTCAAGTTATATGTCCGTTGATTGGTATCATAAGCTTTATCTAAATATTTTTGAATATCAGATCTAATACTTACGAAATTGTCTAGTCTATCTAGATAGGCTAGCCTAACCGTAGCTTCATTCAGTAGATTGAGGTTGGTCAATAATTTGTAGTCTTTTCCGTGGGTTATCATGTTTTGACCAAACACCGCCACATAGGGTGAAATTCAAATTGATTGATGAATATGATTTCGTAAGGCACTGTTTATACTACTGAGAAATTTATCCCAGTGACATTGATCCGAACGGAGATAGGACCGTAAGGCCGCATTAATTGATCGGTTTACTCTTTCAGCCGCATTGGCCTGTGGAGAATACGCAGCGGTAAATACGTGCTGCACTACGTAATCCCTAATAAATGTTGTGAATTCCTGGCTCTTAAACTGAGTGCCATTATCACTGACTATATACTGTGGCACACCAAAGCAGCTAAAGATATCATCCCTTAAGATAGATATTATTACATTCGAGTTAAATTTCTTTACAGGTTTTAAGAAGGTAAATTTACTAAAGTGATCTAGAATGATAAAAATTCCGATATTTCCCCGTTTTGAGCGAGGGAAGGGACCGATAAAATCCACATTAGTCTTTGGAATGGTCGTTCGCTTATGGTTTGTTTTCCCATAGGCGGTTTTAGTTTACATGTTGGGTATTTGCAGGTTTGACATATCTCACACTGTTGAATGTACTTCCTAACGTCTACCACTAGAAAAAGTTACGCCGAATACGCTGTAAACATTTTGCTATGCCGCAATGGGCTGAGTTGGGAGGATCGTGGGCTGCTCTAATAACACTGTTACGGAGTTCTTGGGGCACCATCAATTTCCACATCTTATCGTTATCCGCTGAATTACCAGTCATAAAGTCAGTGCGATGATATATATATTGATTAATAACTTGAAAATCCGGAAGATTTGCTTTTACATATTTGTATCTCAGAGATCTATATTTTTCGGATTCAAATGGCGACGAGGACAAGTCGATTTCAGGAGATAATTCCATTTCCAGGGAAGCTATTTCATTTTCAAATGATCGCGACAAAGCGTCAGCAACAACATTTTCACTACCTTTCCGGTGTTCTATCTGGAAGTTATACCCCTGCAGCTTCATTGACCAGCGGGCTAACCGACCGCTTAGTTCTTGTTGGTTCATAAGCCACCGCAAACTAGCGTGATCAGTCACGACTTTAAACTCATGGCCTTCAATATACATCCGAAATCTTTTAATCGCCAACACTATCACAAGACATTCGAACTCATCAACTTGGGCTAAAAGCGCACCTACTCCAAGCATACTTGCATCACATTGCACTAGAAACGGTTTCTTATAATTTGGGTGTGCTAAAAACGGAGCAGTGCTAAGTTTAGACTTGATGTTCTCAAAAGCACTTTGCGCTTCTTCGTTCCACGAAAAAGAATTGCCACGCAATAATTCTGTTAACGCAAAGGTGATAGTTGCATATTGTGAGATAAATCGCTGGTACCATCCAGTCATTCCTAGAAATCTCTTAAGCTGTCGCTTGTTTTTCGGCACTGGGAACTCGGATATGGCTTTAACCTTGTCTGGGTTAACTCTTAACGTGCCCTCTCCGACTATATATCCTAGATACTCTACTTTTCGCAGACGAAATTGACTCTTCTGTATGTTAATGGTTAGCCCTGCCTGCTTCAGACGGGCAGATACCTCACTAAGATGAGCAAGATGTTCATCGAAATGATTAGATAATATCAATAGGTCGTCAAGATAAACTCATACTTGAGTTTTGAGCTGATACGGAATAACTTGGTCCATTAAACGACACATCGTTTGGGGGGCATTAAACAGTCCGAAAGGCATTCTCCTAAATTGATACAGTGGGCGATTGGGAACTGTAAATGCTGTTTTCCCTTTTGATGATTCTTCCAGACCGATTTGCCAAAAGGCATCTTTAAGGTCAATCTTGGAATTCGCTGGTGATATTGGGTAAAATTTTTGTTTAATCGGCTTGGCGTTTTCGGTGTCAATAATATGATCTATAAGGCTCGTAAAACCTAAGCAATCTCTTTCAAAAGTTGGAAATCCAGTTATTACAGTTTGTAATTGACTATGCTGACTAGCTGACTAGCCTCTTCAAAACAAACTTCAGAAATTTTAGGGTCTGATTGATTGTAAGAAATTGAAAGGCCAAATGTTCTCGAGAAGTCCATGCCACAAATTACCTTTTGAGTAATAGTCGGTACTATGAGAAATTCTAAGTTGGCGCTTTTCGAGTTATAAGTGAGATTGCTTGTAATCGTACCAACTACCTGTTGCGATTGCCCATCGGCTGTCCTAACGTTACCGCGCGTTTTGGGGCAATATTGCTTGGTGGTCATAAGTTTTGTTGCTAATTCTCCACCTACTACACTTTTGTTAGCTCCGCTGTCTAGTAAAGCAGTGTAAATTTGTCCATCTATTGATAAATCAATAAAGGGTCGTATGTCGTTATCCAGGTTGATTATGGTTGATATAGTAAGTTTCTTTAGCTTGTGTCTATTAGTCCAGAACGTTCGCAATCGTCGCCTAGATCGCGAGTGCGGCATCGCGTTGTCAAATAATTCAGATCTTCGCTTGGTATACTCTTGCAACCGCACATGATATGGTTTGAACTGTTTAGTATTAGGTAAGTCAGAGTTATTAAGTAAGGTCACGTCTGAGTTGATTATTAAATTCTTTGGTTTATCCAAGACTACGGGCGGACATCCCCCTTCACTAATCGGCGGATATCCTGCGACTGGTTTCCCGTACGCGGATTACAATTTAAACAATTTGGTTTATACACATCTGTATATATACAGTTCTGATAACCATGTCCTACTTCGTCACAATTCCAGCGTTTTATTTTCTCTGATGCACGCAATGCGCATACCTCAATAGGGTCATCTGTTTCGTCATCTAGCTGTTCAACTACTGGTTCATCATGCATCAACGCATTCACCATACGTTTACTTCCTATTTGACGCGTTAGCTGTCTTGACCGAAAGCTGCGGAAAAATTCTTCATGCTTATGACATTCCCTAAGCAAGGCGGCTAGGTTTGGGGTCTCTACATGCAAAATTTCATGAAATAAGTCAGGTCTTAAATTGTTTCGCACTTCAGCTATGAATTCTGAATCGTTTAAAGGTTCTCGCAAAGCATCTGTAATAGCCAGCATAGAATCGAGAAATTCATCAAAATTTTCGTTGGAGTTAAAGTCTCCATTCAAACTTTGGGTTGTTAAACAATTTACTCGATAAATGAAATCTTCTACAGTTATATCTTTGGAGGACCCTGTGAATCGTATATGCCAGTTAAAAATTATACTAGATACCGAATATTGAAGGGTCGAGTTCTAACACTATTTTCGAGACTTCTTCGCGGAGCAACTGAGGGTGGTGGAAAGTCCCACTCTAATTGAGGTTCATCAGTGGATTCCGCACGAACTCACGAGTATTTGCTCTTGTGTTTGGTCCTTTTGGTATTGCGCCTAAGGCTGCAGAGTTGTCTGCTCCAAGAGAAGCTCGTGGAGGTTGACCATGAGTAGTCAATCTATCCTCGCTACCTAGTAGACTTTTTGAACAAGGTTGCCTACAATTTGGACATGATTCATTGGTCTCGAGCCAAATCTTGAGACAATGTTTATGAAACGTGTGCCGACATGGGGTCTCTACAATCTCTGTCTGCCCACTGGTATCATTGCAAATTACGCACACGAGTGCTGTTTCACTTGGCATAGCAGAAGCCAAGTTTTCTAGGCTTCGTGTAACGGCCATACTAAAAACTAAAACTAAAACAAAAAAACTTTGAATATTAAAGGTAAGTATCAATTTTTCGTAATCACGAAAGATACAAAACAACTAAAGATAATTCGACGATTCTATTTCGTAAACACGAATTATGGATTCAAATTTTTAAATATCAAAATAATTTCCTTACAAATTTGGGACTTCTCCTTCAATAAGAGTTCAACAGCATTAATACCCCAACCACTCTGCACTTTATTTGCATAAGCTGTATTTGAATGTGTAATTCGTTGAAAGAGGGACTTGCCAGTAACGATTCCAGTAAGAACAGTTCTCAATTTCACCTCACTACAACAACTTTATTTAAGATCTAGGAAATTGTATGGCCTGGTAGGTATCCGAACTATATCCAGACACATATTCCTAAGCTACATAATTTCCCATACTTTGTCTGTTCTATTTATTTAAAATGATTTGTTCAAAATTAAGAAAACATTATTGAAAGGGTATACAATTTCACTTGGTCCAGCTATAATCTGATATTCATACGCTGGCCTCTCCAAAGTGATATATTTTACCATCATATTGCACGGTAGAAGGTGTTGTGGGAAGTAAAGGAGTGGATTAAGGACACGTAGGGCAAAAAAAATCCTTGCTTCTTCGTGCCCCACGTTGGGCGCCATTTATTATGTAACGAACACGCGGGTGTCGGAGTGCACTCTCTGTCTTTCTAACAAGTGGCTCGGCTGAGCTCAGGGAAAATGGGGTGGTTCTTGTGCTCTCCCAAAACATGCGCTACATAAGTAAAACGAAGACAGAGATAAGGAATAAAGGACTACACCTAAATAGGGATTTTATGCAGAGGTGATGGAAGTTGTTTGAAGGACCTAGATGTTATTGCCTTCTCTTTACCCACCCAACCTTGTAATACCTAATGAAACCCGGTATTACCCATCTTGCGGCTGTTAAGTCTCTTACGTCAGGTGCCCAAATAAACTAACTCAGCGATTCATCATTTCATACATATATTCAATTCAAGAAAGAAAAGGCATATGCCATTAAGATAAGAAGATAACATAGGATTTCGTATACCACTTATAAAATAGAAGCATTAACCATAATTTCAAATATATATAATTCCTAACTATTTCGGTGAGAGGAATCGTACAAAAATGTGGGTTGATTTATAAGTATAAATCTGAACTAACTAAATTTTACGTTAAGCATTTATTTCAATTTGAAAAAGTAAAAAAAAAACCAACTAACTTGGTGGTCGCGGCAAGCGGTTATATTTCGCCAATAGATTTTATGCGGCTATGCCGTACTTACAGTTTGTTTGTTTGAAACAGCGCACCCTTACAGATTAAACAGAGGACAATGATGATGATTACGATGATAACTACAATGATGATGACTACAATAATAACTACAATGATAAAAATGATAATAAACTACTCCGATGACTACTCCAATGATGATGATTATAATGATGACTATTCCAAAGATGATGATAACGATGACTACAACGATGATAACTAAAATGATGGTTACGACGATGATGACGACGATGCTGAAAACTAAGAATGACTAACTCAGCGATTCATCATTTCATACATATATTCAATTCAAGAAAGAAAAGGCATATGCCATTAAGATAAGAAGATAACATAGGATTTCGTCATGAAGACGTTGCTGAAAACCACGAATTTAATGATGACACCTCTAACAACGATACAGACGACTTCAAAAATAGAACTAGAATGATAAAGAAGACGAAAATGAAGATGAATTCAAAGCCGATGATGACGACTTTGAGGAACACTCGAACACACAAGAAATCGCGGTGCATACGTTAATTGCTATTTAAATGTTTTGTTTTGTGGTAAATGTGCGACACCGAAATGAACTATATGTATATGGATATGTACATATGCGCGTACATCAACAGATGACGATGTATGTAAGTAGATACGCCGGTGAGCGAGTACGCGCGTGAGGAAATTAATTGGGCAATGGAAATAATTCGAACACATAAGAAATCGCGGTGAACACTTTAATTACTATTTTTTCTCCTTTTTTTGTTTATACTATAACACTTTAATAATTTTTTGTCTTTTAAACTTTTACGCGGACTTGGCAAACAGCTGTAACCTTGGAACAGGTCAGGTATGTACATACAGTATATAAAAGTGTGTAGGTCGCTATGGAAGAGCGGGAAAACCTCACACTTTTATTAGTATGTAGGGGCAAATTAAATGAATAATGAAATTTTTGTACTTATCAGGAATTCCGACGATGCAAGCTGGAGGAGCGTAAGGATATCCGGCTCGAAGGACCAATGTTCGTGGAGGGGCGGAAGGATAAAAATAAACTACAAGTGGTTGGAGGGCGCCAACTTCTTCTGGGTGAGCGAGGGATGAAATTAAGAACGCCCGATAACTCCGGTTAAAAAAACGTATGCTTTATTAAATTTACAGGTCGCCCGACACACATGAAATGTTTCGGGTTAAAAAGTATACAAATTTCGAGATAGTGAATTCAGAAGAGAATGAACGGGTGTTCGGGTGAAAAACTCGTACTGGATTAAATGGTGATGCCCATCAGAAAAATCAAGTCACTTCTCCTGGTGTGACCGTAGACGCCTAGGATCAAAAAAACCCTCCGCACTCCTCACTGCTCTTCGCCGCTCACTGCTGTTCACCCGGTGGCGTGAACACAAGTGTACATACATATCATGCTTAGCTGTAGATTTATGTGAATATGTTTATGTACATACATCAATGTATATATATAAACATATTCAAGTGCACAATTATATTTTAATGCGTATATGTTTAATTGTATTGAATGATTATTTGTATGAATATACTACACCTCCCCTTTTTAGAGAATAACGTAATATTATGGAGTTATTAATAATCATTAGATAATTGAGTAAAGGTAAAATAAAGGTAAGGTAAAGGTCTATATTAGGAAAATTTTTTTTTGTTTTAGTTTGTGTCTGGTCAGACAAATTTTCTTTCTCTTTTTTTTCGAAATCATATGAATATATTTTTATTAATAGATGAATCCATAAAAATTTGTATATATATTTTTTTTAAATTACTTTTTGATATTATATATTTCTTTTCTTTTTTTTTGAGCTATCTTTATGTACTGTTTGTATCCTACTTTTATTGTTTCTAATTTTTATATTGTTATTTTTACCTATTTCTACAACATCGAAGGGTCCTAAATACACTGAATCAAGCTTATGACCAGTTTCGTTTTTTAAGAAAACCTTGTGAGTAGGGATTCCGGAGGAGAAGAATAACCCAATCTTCATTCGTTGACTTCAAAATATGAACTCATTTTATTAGCAAAAGTATGGAGTTTATATAGGGAATCTTAGGCTCTAGGAGATAACAATTGTTCTTAAAATATCTTATTCTAATGAGACTAAAATCCCACGTTATCGGGGTTTGAAAATTATTATTATCTTGGGCACGGCTTCGGCCACATGACCTCCTGCCGTTGTGATATTTTGGGTTAGTTTAGAATTACAAGTGTTTTTCCACAATGTGTGTGGCTGATTGTAATTCTAGTCATATGCTAGATTAGTTGTTTGTGACAAAAGTACAGTTGTATTATGTTTTCTTTAGTGCATCTGATTTGGTGAAGCCGCTTCAGATGAACACGATGTTTATTCTTAAACACCTTGTCTCCTATTTCTATTTTAATATTTGACACTTTTTTATCAATTACTTCTTTTTGCTTAATTTTATTGTTTTCTAAAAGTATTCCAGCTCTTTTTTACGCGTTTTCTAATCTAAACTTAACTTCCTTAGAATAGTCTTCTATATTATATATTGGATCTTAGTATTAACGCTATTAAATTGTATTGGTAGGTTATTTGTCTACCAAATAATTGTTCATATGGACAATAATTATGTGTTACTGATAGTGTTGTGTTAAAACAATACACGAAATACTGTAACCATATGTCCCAATCAGTTTTATCTACTGAAAAATATGAACGAATATACTCGTTTTTTGTCGTTTTCGACGTCAGGCATTTTGGACATTTATTAATGTACTTTTTTACACATTTAGTCATGTTTTTCCAATAATATCGTCTCTTTACTTTTGTAATTGTTTTATTTATGCCTGTATGATCTCTTTCTCATTATTTACTTGGGTCACCGGCTTGAGTAGAGCTACTCTTAAAAATTGTAAATTAAATTAAGCAAATTTTATTGCCCAAATTTTTGAAAGATTCTATTGAAATAGTTTCAAAGATCTTTTCGCTCGATGCCAAATTGACTTTGCTGATACCAAGTATACCGGTCAGTTTGAAAAAACTGACTTAAGTCGAGAATTCCATTGGTATACATATCGCGAATGTCAATTCTTGCTTTTTTGCCATGTTTGAATGTGTTCGAGGAATCAGTTATTCGCAAGGTCACTACTTTTCGTACTTTGTCATTTACAATAATGTCATATACGTTGGGCTGGGAAGCTTTTTCAAGACTTTACCTTGGCAATAGTTCTTGCTTATTTTCTGCGCAGAAATTGTTTTGTCTACTTTGGTACCTGGTAGTGACATTCAGGACGTTTTTGTTCATGTCAATTAGATCGGATATTGTTATCCTTGATAGGGCCTCTGCCACAAAGTTATCTTTACCTCTCAAATACTCTACTGTAAAGTCGTACTCTTCCAATTCTAGCCGCATGCGTGTTAGTTTTCAACTCGGGTTGACCATGGAGAGTAAATATGTTAATGGTCTATGGTCTGTTCGCACTGTTTTCCAAATTCTTTGCTAAAATCTGGGTACTGCAATAGATTAGGTTTTTTTTTTTTTTTTTTTTTTTTTTTAACGTTTAATATATATTTGTTGAATCTACTCCTAAATTAGAGCCTAACAACAAGTTTGAGATATTTTTCTTAATATAGTACTTAAGATAAATCCTGGGGATATTGCAGACGGCCTGAATCACTTGTTATTGGGTTGGTCTGTCATTTCTTTTAAGACGAGTTCTATTATTAGTTCGCGTAAGGGAATTGGCAAGAACATTTGGGTGTGCATCCAGTTTCGCAGAATACTTTAGTTGTTGACTACCTATTTCAGATTTCACGCTAGGTATATTTAGATCATTTTGTAAGTTGTCGTTCCGTATATACCATGGGGCCCCCGTGATTGATTCGACTGCGCTCTTTGTATAATATCGACATTGCTGGTACTTGCCTTCCCCCATAGTACGGCTCCGTAAGTCCAAATGGGTTTCAGTACGGAGTTGTATATGAGGACTTTATATTCCAGACGTAGAGGGGACCGAGCATTGATGATCCAATGTAGGCTACTTGCTTTCAGTTTAAGCTGTGACTTTTTTGCTTCGATGTGCTTGCGCCAAGTTAGTCTTCTGTCTAGGTGGATGCCAAGGTAAGTGACATCCACGGCTTGAGGAACTGGTACGTTGTTTAGCATTAGAGCTGGACAGTTTCTTCTGTTAAGCGTAAATGTAACATGTTTGCATTTCTGCTCGTTGACCCGGATACGCCAGGTTGCTAGCCATTCCTCTACCACCTTGAGGTGTTCCTCTAATTTTGCAGAGGCTTGTATTGGGCATTTGGATCTGCTGAGGATTGCCGTGTCATCGGCAAAAGTGGACGTTGTAAGTCCTAAACTCGTTGGTAAGTCTGCAGTGTACAGTAGATAGAGCAATGGGCCGAGTACACTGCCTTGCGGTACAACAGCTTTGATTTCAAAATCAGCCGAGACGGAGCCATTACATCTTACAGCGAATTGCCTATTGTAAAGGTAAGATTCCATGAGTTTGTGGGTGTACTGTGGCAGTTTTTGCCGGATTTTGAACATCAGACCCTCCAGCCAAACTCTATCGAAATCCTGGGCAACGTCGAGAAAGACAGCCGCACAGTATTCTTTTAGTTCGAATGCTGTTCGTATTTCGGATGTTATGCGATTGACTTGTTCAATTGTACCAAGTTTTTCGCGGAAGCCGAACTGGTGTGAAGGGATTGTGTTCTCCGATGCCAGAAATGAGTTTAGTCGGATCTGCAGGACCTTTTCAAAAAGCTTCGAAAGACATGGCAGCAAACTAATTGGCCTATAGGATGATGGCTGGGTTTTGTCCTTTCCCACTTTAGGAATCATGATGATAGTGGACCTTTTCCATGTTTTGGGGAAGTAGCCAATTCTTATTATAGCGTTGAACAGTTTGCAGATGTATTGTATGACAATGATAGGGAGTTCCTGGATCATTTTCGGTGTGATTAGGTCATGGCCAGGGGCTTTTTTGGCTTTATGTGGTTTTTAATAACTGCAGTGATCTCGTCCGATTGGAGTTCCGAGTACTCACTATCCGTTAGTGTGCTCGAAGGGGGAAGTACAGATGAGTTTGATGTTGGATTTGGCTGGAAAACCATTTTAAGATGTGTGGCAAATACGGATGCCCTCTCTTCGTCACTGCGGGCCCATCCACCGGTTGGACTCCTTATCGGTGAAATTGTCTCTGCAGGAGCGCTTAAAGTTGGGTGGGCTTTCCACAGAGGATGTTTAGTGCTGGTTGGGCTGAGCTTTTCTATGTATTTTCTTTGAGCCCAGCTTTCCTCTTGTCTTAACGCCTTGGAGAGGTTGCGATTAGCATGCCTTAGGCGAAGTTTTGCTGCTGGTGAGCGAGTAATCTGCCATTCTCTTCTTAGACGTCGTTTTTCCGTTACTAATTGTTCTATCCGCCGGTTCGTAGGCCTGTCAACAGGTTTAGTGTAAGAAGAGGCAGGTGGAGTAGATACTCTTGCTGCAGCTGCCATCATAGACTCAAGTGCAGAGACGCACATATCAATGTCCTCTGCAGCATCCAGTTTCGGCGAACAGTCAATGTGGGCACTCATGTACATTTTAAATTTAAGCCAATTTGTTTTATTGTTTGTAAGCCTATATGGGCGATCAAGTACTTGAGGTCTTGTTAATAGTGTGAATAGTACTGGAGAGTCATCGGAAGTTAAATCTAGCAGTGTATCCGCAGTGATCCGATTACGTGGAATCCTCTTGGTTACTGCGAAATCAATCAAGTCAGGCACTTTCTGTGGATCTGTGGGCCAATAAGTAGGCCTACCAGGTGAGACGCAATCCATCTTATTGAGAGGGTTGACTATTGTGTTGTACAACTGCTTGCCTTTAGGATTTACCAGGCGAGATCCCCAGTGCGTATGTTTGGCGTTATAGTCCCCTGCTGCAATGAAGCGATCTCCGAGTGTGTTAAAGAAATCGGTAAATTCCTTTTCAGAGATTGAGAAGCGTGGTGGGCAGTACAGGGCAACCAATGTAGTGTTGCCGCAGCTGGTTTGGACGGTTATAGCAGTTGCTTGTAGGTGCTGTATTTCAAATCTGTTGAGGAACGAGTGTTTATACGGTTTTTGATTAGGATACCAGTCCCGCCATGAGCTTTTCCGTATGGATGGTTTGTTGCATAGAAGGTATATTTTGGTATTTGAAAATTATTTTTTGATGTTAAATGTGTTTCCGAAATCAGCAAAACGTCGATTTCACTTGAGTCTAGGAATAGTTGCAGTTCATTTTTGTGCTTGGAGATGCCGTTAGCATTCCAAAGACATAGACGTAGGGAAGCCATTATTTATTCTCGATAAGCTTCTGGATAAGCAGGTTTTGATTCCGCATCAGTTCTTGCATACAGTTTTGCATGAACGTCATAAAAGTGGTCATGTTTTGATTGAGTGAGATCAATAGGCCTTCTAAGCCACTTGGAGTTTGCTGGCCAAGCTCTGGTGCGCTAGGTTGCGGATTCTGTAGATGGTGGAGTGACACCGTTTAGGTGAGATTTAAGATCCTTGAAGACAGGTTCCCTCCACAGTTACTGCATAATCTTAGTGCGACATTGTTTCTGTCCTTGGTGCAAATGCCATCTTTATGATGTTCGCCACAGCCAACACACACTGACCTGAGATTGCAGTTGTTAGAGGTGTGGTTGTATTCCTGGCAGTTTTTACATTGCGGTGGTTGGTGTCTCTTATGGGGCTCCTCTACGGTGATTCTGCTGTGCAATAGGAGCTGTAGGTTGTAGATTGGGTGCACTTCATTTGGCTTCGACCGCTTTGCATCTGGTTGGAGCTCGATTTTAAAGAGCGGCTGTGCGACTTTGTTCCATCATGCATCAACGCATTCACCATACGTTTACTTCCTATTTGACGCGTTAGCTGTCTTGACCGAAAGCTGCGGAAAAATTCTTCATGCTTATGACATTCCTTTCGCAAGGCGGCTAGGTTTGGGGTCTCTACATGCAAAATTTCATGAAATAAGTCAGGTCTTAAATTGTTTCGCACTTCAGCTATGAATTCTGAATCGTTTAAAGGTTCTCGCAAAGCATCTGTAATAGCCAGCATAGAATCGAGAAATTCATCAAAATTTTCGTTGGAGGCCTGCTTGCGACTGCGAAGGGCATCCAAAATGTCGCTGTCTGATCTTTGGTCTTTATAACTATCTCTTAAACGAATGCATAGATCGAACCAGTTCATTTCGTTCGAGGTTCGATGACATCGCCAGAAAAATGTTAGGGCTGGTCCCGAGAAGAGCAGATTAGCGAATTTATATAGCAAGTTAAAGTCTCCATTCAAACTTTGGGTTGTTAAACAATTTACTCGATAAATGAAATCTTCTACAGTTATATCTTTGGAGGACCCTGTGAATCGTATATGCCAGTTAAAAAATATACTAGATACTCGATCGGGTCGTTCTGGTACTATCTCTTGGTCAATTGCATTTGGATTACTCCGAATATTGAAGGGTCGGGTTCTAACACTATTTTCGAGACTTCTTCGCGGAGCAACTGAGGGTGGGGGAAAGTCCCACTCTAATTGAGGTTCATCAGTGGATTCCGCACGAACTCACGAGTATTTGCTCTTGTGTTTGGTCCTTTTGGTATTGCGCCTAAGGCTGCAGAGTTGTCTGCTCCAAGAGAAGCTCGTGGAGGTTGACCATGAGTAGTCAATCTATCCTCGCTACCTAGTAGACTTTTTGAACAAGGTTGCCTACAATTTGGACATGATTCATTGGTCTCGAGCCAAATCTTGAGACAATGTTTATGAAACGTGTGCCGAAATGGGGTCTCTACAATCTCTGTCTGCCCACTGGTATCATTGCAAATTACGCACACGAGTGCTGTTTCACTTGGCATAGCAGAAGCCAAGTTTTCTAGGCTTCGTCTAACGGCCATACTAAAAAACTAAAACTAAAACAAAAAAACTTCAAAGTATCAATTTTTCGTAATCACGAAAGATACAAAACAACTAAAGATAATTTGACGATTCTATTTCGTAAACACGAATTATGGATTCAAATTTTTAAATATCAAAATAATTTCCTTACAAATTTGGCACTTCTCCTTCAATAAGAGTTCAACAGCATTAATACCCCCACCACTCTGCACTTTATTTGCATAAGCTGTATTTGAATGTGTAATTCGTTGAAAGAGGGACTTGCCAGTAACGATTCCAGTAAGAACAGTTCTCAATTTCACCTCACTACAACAACTTTATTTAAGATCTAGGAAATTGTATGGCCTGGTAGGTATCCGAACTATATCCAGACACATATTCCTAAGCTACATAATTTCCCATACTTTGTCTGTTCTATTTATTTAAAATGATTTGTTCAAAATTAAGAAAACATTATTGAAAGGGTATACAATTTCACTTGGTCCAGCTATAATCTGATACTCATACGCTGGCCTCTCCAAAGTGATATATTTTACCATCATATTGCACGGTAGAAGGTGTTGTGGGAAGTAAAGGAGTGGATTAAGGACACGTAGGGCAAAAAAATCCTTGCTTCTTCGTGCCCCACGTTGGGCGCCATTTATTATGTAACGAACACGCGGGTGTCGGAGTGCACTCTCTGTCTTTCTAACAAGTGGCTCGGCTGAGCTCAGGGAAAATGGGGTGGTTCTTGTGCTCTCCCAAAACATGCGCTACATAAATAAAACGAAGACAGAGATAAGGAATAAAGGACTACACCTAAATAGGGATTTTATGCAGAGGTGATGGAAGTTGTTTGAAGGACCTAGATGTTATTGCCTTCTCTTTACCCACCCAACCTTGTAATACCTAATGAAACCCGGTATTACCCATCTTGCGGCTGTTAAGTCTCTTACGTCAGGTGCCCAAATAAACTAACTCAGCGATTCATCATTTCATACATATATTCAATTCAAGAAAGAAAAGGCATATGCCATTAAGATAAGAAGATAACATAGGATTTCGTATACCACTTATAAAATAGAAGCATTAACCATAATTTCAAATATATATAATTCCTAACTAATTCGGTGAGAGGAATCGTACAAAAATGTGGGTTGATTTATAAGTATAAATCTGAACTAACTAAATTTTACGTTAAGCATTTATTTCAATTTGAAAAAGTAAAAAAACCAACTAACTTGGTGGTCGCGGCAAGCGGTTATATTTCGCCAATAGATTTTATGCGGCTATGCCGTACTTACAGTTTGTAGAGTCCAATCCAGTCAGCAGGCCTGATGATGGGTGGAGCACTAGAGGCTGTTAAAATTATTAAGAAGGGTACCAAAATATAACATGCTTCTCGTTATCATAACATTGGTAGAACCTACTATATAGAAATTTCATTATTAATTTTATGCTTATAAATTTGAACACATGTTTGTACGATACTTAAAGAAAAAGAAAAACGGCTGTTTGAGGGCCCACTACGGCTGGGGGTGAGGTTGGGGTCATCAATGCTGGGTTTTTGAATCTGCTGCAACGTCTTCCCAGCAGTAATATACAGTCTTGGTTGCGAGGGCTATCCCGTGTCCTCAGGTGCAACATTCACTCCAACGAGGGTTCACCTAGGAATATGGCTGGCTGGCTACGCCCCACACAGCAATAGGTGTGCGCACTTATGGCCAAATCGCTCTCCAACAATTTTCCGATGGACCGGGTCGACATTTATTTGGTCGTAGTCCCCAGAAGTCCGACATGAAACCATGGATGGGGTCGTCTTCTGGCCTGGTGGCTAACCCAATAAGTACACGCTTGCATTTAACGGAGGCAAGACAGCGCTGGCAGTGGCGTTTTATTTTCGTTCCTTAATTAAAATTGGAACTCGAAAAAAAGGTGTGGACTTATGTAACGTCCACGAGGGTAACGGTGTGTTACGTCACACCACGTGCATTGCTTGCACTTGCGGATTTTTCGCGTTCTCCCTCCTCTTATTCGCACAACTGCACTCTAGCTCAGACCATTCTAGACTCCCCGCATACTATTCAAGCTCACTTTTTGGCCCCTTCTCTGGCATGAGCTTTTCTATGGAAGTGGATCGTGTAAGCTCGGTTCCAAAAAAAAAAAGCTCAAGGTCAATTCGCCGTAGAAATAGTGTATGCCAAATATATTCGTCTAGCTAGCAGATTTACATAATTTAATGTTTGAAACAGCGCACCCTTACAGATTAAACAGAGGACAATGATGATGATTACGATGATAACTACAATGATGATGACTACAATAATAACTACAATGATAAAGATGATAATAAACTACTCCGATGACTACTCCAATGATGATGATTTTAATGATGACCATTCCAAAGATGATGATAACGATGACTACAACGATGATAATGCAAATGATGGTTACGACGATGATGACGACGATGCTGAAAACTAAGAATGACTACCATGAAGACGTTGCTGAAAACCACGAATTTAATGATGACACCTCTAACAACGATACAGACGACTTCAAAAATAGAACTAGAATGATGAAGAAGACGAAAATGAAGATGAATTCAAAGCCGATGATGACGACTTTGAGGAACACTCGAACACACAAGAAATCGCGGTGCATACGTTAATTGCTATTTAAATGTTTTGTTTTGCGGTAAATGTGCGACACCGAAATGAACTATATGTATATGGATATGTACATATGCGCGTACATCAACAGATGACGATGTATGTAAGTAGATACGCCGGTGAGCGAGTACGCGCTTGAGGAAATTAATTGGGCAATGGAAATAATTCGAACACATAAGAAATCGCGGTGAACACTTTAATTACTATTTTTTTCCCTTTTTTTTTGTTTTTACTATAACACTTTAATAATTTTTTGTCTTTTAAACTTTTACGCGGACTTGGCAAACAGCTGTAACCTTGGAACAGGTCAGGTATGTACATACAGTATATAAAAGTGTGTAGGTCGCTATGGAAGAGCAGGAAAACCTCACACTTTTATTAGTATGTAGGGGCAAATTAAATGAATAATGAAATTTTTGTACTTATCAGGAATTCCGACGATGCAAGCTGGAGGAGCGTAAGGATATCCGGCTCGAAGGACCAATGTTCGTGGAGGGGCGGAAGGTTAAAAATAAACTACAAGTGGTTGGCGGGCGCCAATTTCTTCTGGGTGAGCGAGGGATGAAATTAATAACGCCCGATAACTCCGGTTAAAAAAACTTATGCTTTATTAAATTCACAGGTCGCCCGACACACACGAAATGTTTCGGGTTAAAAAAGTATACAAATTTCGAGATAGAGAATTCTGAAGAGAATGAACGGGTGAAAAACTCGTACTGGATTAAATGGTGACGCCCATCAGAAAAATCAAGTCACTTCTCCTGGTGTGACCGTAGACGGCTAGGATCAAAAAAAACCCTCCGCACTCCTCACTGCTCTTCGCCGCTCACTGCTGTTCACCCGGTGGCGTGAACACAAGTGTACATACAAATTAAACACTTCCTTCACTCACGGTATAAAAAAATATAATTTTTATTTAAAGTCACTTTACAATTACAACTTAATGATAACTGAAAGATTCTGACTGAGTGAATTCCGCGGAGCTAAAGCGAAGTTTTACCGGATGGTTTCGACTAAGGCTTAAGACTGACTTTCTATGATTTGATTATGTTGGATGAAGGCTTGGATAATTGACGTCGTCGCAGGCGGCGGCGTTGGCTGAGTCCAATAGTCCACTAAGAGCGTGGGACCATTCTTTGTTTACACAAGTGTTCAGGACCATTCTTTGTTTATTGCCGAAATTTGTGGGGTGATTCTGGGTATCAGGTTTGTTGTTTATCCTAACGATCGGACTGTTGCTGGGGATAGGCGATCATGCGACAAATTGGCATCTGACGATTGAGTGGGGTGACTTGTTGTTTATCCTAGCTATCGGACTGTTATTTGAGACAGGCGATCATGCGACAAATGGGCATGTGACGACTGGGTGGGGTTGACCAATGGGAATTGCTTGTGATGATGAAATAGGATCGGCCAATGGGCATGTGTTGACGGACTTGGGTTTTATGGTATAAGTACTTGACTCCTTGTTATGATAGAAGTGCTTAACTCCTCCCCCTTTAAGTGCGGACGTCCTCGGTCGCAACAACATATTGAACTGGCGCGATTGAGACTTCCATTGGTGGACCATGGTTGCCTGTTTCGTGGCTGCAGAATTTTTTTGATGATGTAATATGTTATCACTGCGGCTGCCAGAAGGTTTAGAATAATCCAGCTTGACGAAGACATAATCAAGTTGTTTCTTTGGATTCTCTCCAGATTATTAGTATTATTGATGTGTAGTTCCTTGATCATTTCCAGTGATAACCTTTCACCTCTTTGCTGCTTATCTGATAGTAATTGCAACAGCGGCGGTTGAACCTCTACTTCAAAGCGTGTCTTCACAATATACCAGGAGTCTTCTATGACGACTGTCGCGTTTTCCGCTTGAATTATGAAGGTGCCTTCTAGGGGTAATATTTTCTCCATTGATGTTGATGTCTCCTTGAAATTGGTTCAGCAGCAAGGTACCGGGCATTATTTCCGAATGGGATTTTACGTGCTGGTTGTTGATGACCTTACATTGTGGATTCCTTCTTTGCAAGTAGGCTCCTACACATTTACTGTTTTCTAAATTAGTCAGATCTTCCAGTTTACAGATTGTCTTACCATTATGAATATTACATTTACTCTTATTGATTAACCCGAAGTATTTCTTGTTACATTTCATGATATTCTCATAGTCTATTTCTTCTATAAATTTTTGATATTTAATTGGTATTGCAAGGATTTGTTTACAAATTTCATTAATTACTCTGGGTAGGCTAACAATATAAAGGAGTGATTTACCGTCTGAGGCTATGCTGACCTCGGCAAACTCTATTAGTTCTTCAATGTTTACAAATGTTAGGCTCTCTTCTTTAATTGTGTCAATAAAATCTATTTCAGCAGAGGACAGTATTAATGAGTTTACGGTATTGGCCTTAGCCCAATCAATTGCGTAAATAATATTTGTTATTTCTTCTCTTAAAAGACTCAATTTAAATTTGGTTATTTCGATTTCTTCTGTCTTATTATTATATTTCGGGTTTACCTCTATTTAATATGGTATTAGTTATCTTAATCAAATCGTTTATCTTATTTTCTATTAGATTATTAATAATGACCTGCCGATTATTGTTTTCCAATTGTTCATTGATCTTATCTACCACAATCTTATGATCCTCGTGATCAGGTGTGCCCGCTAACCATTTCCAAGCCGTGCCAAGTATATCAAGCGATCTTTTGTTTCTGAATTTCATCGGCTGAAGCCTCCTTAATTCATTCTGTATCCGAGTTATCTCATAGGCCAAAAAAGTTGATACGGACTAAGGTTTGATGAATTCTTAACGACTTCTTTTAGAACGGATATGGCCATTTGATATTTTCTAATTCTATGACGTGAATGATTTTAAACGTTCCGTTCTGGCGCGCGGCTAACCCGGTTTCCAACATGACCACTCCTGACTTAGTATAGTCTAATATGGTTGTGTGACCCCAGCAAAGTGGTAACATGAGCAATCTGTCGGAAGAGGATGTTTATCAATACTTCAAGTGGTTTTTATGAACTATCCTTCCTGACCTGGTTTTAATCTTGGTATTAAGATCTTCGGCTACTATTTCTTTTTTATATCTAGACGTTAGTTTCGAGCCTAGCCGTTTATTAATCCTAACGTAGATGATTTCACCTGGATCGTAGATTTTGACGGGTTTTTTTGTTTTATTATGGTAATCTAGGTCCTTATTTTGCTTCTTTAAAATGGTTTCTGCAATCTTTTCCCTTTCAAGTGCTAATTTTTCTGGAGTATGGATTAAATTTGTTCCAAAAAATGCTTCTATTGGCTTTTGTTGGTGGTACTATGGATGGTTTTATTGTATTCGTCAACGGCTTTGAATATTAAATCCTCGAATTCCATTTCGGGGTGCTCTAGCTTCAAGCATCTCATTATTTCTGTATATGTTGAATGAAATCTTTCTACTTGGCCGTTGCTAGACAGAAGTATATGGTGGAGTAGTGTGGACTTGTATACCTAACTGATTATTCAAAAGAAATTTTATTGATGCAGAATTTAAAGCCTTTTCGTTATCCATCACCACGGTTTTTGTCATACCGAAGGCTATTAACAACTCACGTAAGGGTACTTTAAGATGTTCTGCTGCTTTTGAGTTTACGAGTTTAACTTGCGCGTATTTAGAAAATTTGTCTATTGCGGTTAAAATAATCTTATTCTGGGTGGAATATAAATCTATATGAATAATTTCACCTGGATATTTCGGAATAGGGGTTGGTTGTATTTCTTGGTTCGGAGGGTGTCTTTGGTATTTAGAGAGTTTGCACGTTTGGCAAGAGTTTACTATTGCTTCTATCTTTTTTCTTCATACCGGGGAAAAAAATATTCAGATAAAATTTGTTTTTTTATTTTCAACGGAATTTCTATGTGCTCTGAGGTGTTCTTTTATTATGATATCTTGTTGTTGGATCTGATCATGGACATCTATAGTTTGAATATGCGTGAACCTTGCCTTGTAATTCCTAAAATGCTCTGGAAATATTTCTTGGATTTTTCCCATGATACTTTCAGAAGTAAAAATACCATTAACTATTCTAGGATCCATTTTTTCTTTCAAGATGGTTACAAGATCTTCTTCGGAATAATTGCTTCTCACTATTGTATGTCTATGATATGTAGGGAACGGTATTTCAAAGGTAGTGGATTCGTTATCACCAGTGAGGATAAACAATTGGTTTTTAAAGACATTGATGGGAATTTCCATTGCTGGAATGAGTTCATGACCTGAGCTTTCATCACTATGGGCTGTAGCTGACGTACTGCTAGCATTTATGCTGGTAGGGTTTCTAGAGAGTGCGTCTGCTACCACATTTGAGCTACCCGGCTTATATTTCAACTCGTAGTTATATTCCTCCAGGTAACTTTTCCATTTCTTCAGCTTTGTGTTGTTATTTTTCGGGCTGAGAGCATAAGTGAGAGTCTGGTGGTCAGTGTAAATGATCACTTTGGATTTGCCGTATACATACATCCTTAACTTATCCAATGCCCATACTATTGCTAGCATTTCTCTTTCATTTGTAGCATAATTTCCTTCGGCCTTGGATAACGCACGGGAAAGGAATGTAATGGGTCTACCGTTCTGTTCTAGAGAAGCTCCTAATGCAAAGTTTGAAGCATCAGTGGTTAGATGGAACTCTTGTTTAAAATCAGGGTATGCTAACATCACATCTTGTGATACTAGTGCATTTTTTACTTTCTCAAAGGCATCGAGTTCGGCTTCACCGAATCGGATTTCAATCTTGCTTGAGACATTCTTTTTAGCTCTGCCATGTTCTCCTCTCAATAACGCCGTCAAGGGTCTAGCTAACTTAGCAAAATCTTTGATAAATCTTCTGTAATAACTAGCTAATCCCAGGAAGGACCTTAGTTGTTTTAGGTTCTTTGGTATGGGGAACTTTTTAATGGCTTGAATTTTCTCTGGATTGGTTTTAACTCCTTCCCTTGAGATAACTACGCCTAGGAAGTCAACACTGTGTCTTAGGAATTTGCATTTATCTACTTGGACCTTCATATTTGCTTTGGACAAGGTAGAAAATACTAGAGCTAGATGTCGGAAATGCTCTTCCTCAGATTTACTGAATATTATTATATCATCAATGTAGACATAGCAAATTTTTCCGATGAGGTCTCTCAAGATGTCATCGAGAGCTCTTTGGAATATTGATGGGGAATTTTTTAGACCAAAGGGGAGTCTTGTGAACTCATATTTCCCTCCATTTACAGAAAATGCTGTTTTTTCAATATCAGATTCCTTAAGGGAAATCTGATGAAATCCGCTCTTTAGATCAAGAACAGAGAAATACTTATTGTTGCCCAACTGCGCAACCATTTCTCCGATTTCAGGGATAGGATACTTATCCGAAACTGTAACTGCATTGAGCTTTCTGTAATCAATGACCATCCTATATTTCTTATTCCCAAGGCTATCGCTCTTTTTAGGGACTATCCATACAGGGGAATTATAGGGCGACCGTGAGGGTCGTATTATACCATCTCGTAGTAATTCTTGTAGCTGGTCTTCTACTACTTCTTTGAGAGAAGCTGGGTACGGATAATGTTTGGTGTAGACTGGAGTGTCTGTTGTCGTTCGGATTTCTCCTTGGACATTAGTAGCATAAGTCAACTTCTTATTTGGGTCTGCGAAAAGCGATTCGTACTCCTCTTGGAGTGCCTTTAACCCTAGTTTCTGCTGATTGGTGAGCTCCTCTGATTCGATCGTATGTACCTGATGAGCTCGCATCTGCTTTACTTTAACAACGTGAGAGTTGTTGACAAATAATAGATCTTTCCCTATATCAATAATGGCGTTTAATTCTCTTAGTGTGTCATTACCTAGAATCCCATGGAACGGATTCAAATTAGGTAATAAGAAGAAAGTTATAGGTTTGTTGGGCTCGTTAAATAAACCCAAATGGATATGGCTGGTGATTAGAATGCTACCACTTACGGTGTTCGCGTAAAACTTGTGTTCATTTGGTTTGACGTTTTTGGCTATTTCTGGTTGGACATAGTTTTTGTTGGAGCCGGTGTCTATTAAGAAATTGTATGCGGTTCCGTCTTTGTCCCGGACAACAAAGTACGGCAAAGAGGAACACTTTAACCTAAAAAATTAACGGTGTCCTCAATTTGTGGCTGTTGAGATCCTGTGATTGTGATTTGGTTTCCTCTTTATTCTGCGGGACTAACTCTGAGTTGTCACCTTGTGAGGTAAAATATTCCTCCTGCTGTTGATATTCACGAACCTCAGAATATGGGACTAATTCATAAAGGTCTTCTTGGCCTTGGTAAGCAGACTGATAATCGGACATATCGGAGTAATGCTCTTCTTGAGGCGGTATGGTGATATATTGTTCACCTGACATACCGGTTTCGATATGGAATTGCCTCTGAACTTTATTGGGAAAATTTCCGGTGGACTGGTTGACTCTTTTGAGAGCAAATTGTTGTGGTGAATTAGCGTTTGGCTTGTTCATGTAGTCAACTTTTTTTGTTAGAATAGAGCCGTCGACATCCATAGGAGTTGGTGCCGGCTGAGGCTTCGGAGCAAATGGCCTCGGTGGTGCATTGAAAAACATGGGGTTTTTCGTTTGAGGAAATTTATTTTGGGGAATGAACACGTTTTGCATTGGTTTTTGATTATAAAAGTTGTTGTTATTATAAGGTTTTGGTGGAATTGCCGGTATGTATGATTGTTGAGGTTGCAAGTAATTTTTTGCATAAGGCGGGGGTTTTGGTCCTACTGGTGGACGAGTGTCACGATGGCTGATATTGTTCCTAGCCCTTTTATTGTCCAACATCTCGCACAGTTGCAATGCATGCCTCAGATCTCTGGGTTGAGCTAAGCTCATTCTGTCTGATAGATCTCCGTTAAGACCTCTTATGAAGGTATCTAGAGCCCTATCTCTGACCTGTTTTGCCATGGCTTCCATAGTCTCGGGAGTGTAACCCAGTGTTTCGATTTGGTCTAGTATTAAAGACATCTGTTGGTAAACGGCGAAGTAAAATTGATGAATGGATGCGCCTTTCTGGGTCATGGTGAATAGCTGATATTCTAGAGTGCTTAAATCTCGTTTGTCTGAGTACTCAGATAACAGACACTGAGAGATTGCACCCCAATGTAAAGCAGTGCGATATACTTTCAACAGTGTATTCGCATGGCCTGTAATTTTGCCTCGAATGGTTACCAGAATTGCAAAGTATTTGGGTGTTCCCTGAATGGGGGCGTACAATTCCATCAAACGTGTGGCGGAAGCAAACCATGTTGAGAATTCTTCACGACTACCTGAGAATTTGTCAAGATTTTTTACGATATCTGGCACTTTGTCTAATTCATGCCAGTTATCCTGGACGCTAGCTGTCTGGTCCCTAAAGGGAATGTGTCCTGGCTGGGAAAAATTTAATTGTTTCACTATTTCCTGTAGCTGAGATGACAAAATTGTTTGGATAGCTACATCTAATCCTTGTATCGACAGTGCCTCTATTCTATTTACGGCTGCTGCACCTGAGGTGGATGCTGTCGGAGCATCGGAAGCTGCTGCCTGACTACCACCCTGCTGGAGAACTGCTGCTTTAACCCAGTTGTCATTAGTCATTTTGGAAAAAATATTTCAAACCAGGTTTCTTTCAAGGAAATAAGTGTTACGATATCGCGAATATTATGACGTCACGAACGATATAATGCCGCGAAAATTGGATTTCAGTTTATATTGACAAAGGTATAGCGGTATGTCCGCTAATCTTGGTGGAAATGGTTTTTGGTACTTAAATACTTAGTTTGTGGTATTATGCAAAATTTTCAATATTAGATGATTATTCTCTTTTTTTTCAAAATTATTTCTTAAATCTTAATTTGTGGTATTATGCAAAATTTTTCAATATTAAATGATTATTCTCTTTTTTTTCAAAATTATTTCTTAAATCTTAATTTGTGGTATTATGCAAAATTTTTCAATATTAAATGATTATTCTCTTTTTTTACAAAAAAATTTTTTTTTTTTAAATTTTGAATTATTTCTTTCCCCCTTTTTTTTTGGAATTACTTATTACTAGTTTCTTTTTCAATTTTTGATTCTTTTTTTCTTGAGTGAGAAAAAAATTTAATTAAGGATTTTATAAATATTTTAGCTTGTGTTTTTCTTTTTTCCTTTTAAATTTAAACTTTTGGTTTTGGCTCACAAATTTTTTTCTCACTGTGTTTACACAAATTCTTTTATCTTTTCTTGATTTTCTTTCACTTAGAATTATTTTGCTTAACTTACATTATTAATAACATCTTCGGTGCTTGTACTGATCGGCTTGTAGGAGGGCTCGCTTTTCCAACGTTGAAGGTACTAACGCTCCTGGGCAAACACGTTTGGGTTATCAGTTTTCCTCTGAACGGATCTTGGAGGAAATTGCAGCGATAAATTTGACCTTGTCTGATTCTTAGTGTAGTTCAATATAGTGTTTTTATTTCGTTGACACTTTTAGGCATTTAACGCGTTTTCTCGGTCACGACCACTGATATCTTTCACTAACACTCGATCAAGTTTTATTTAGCAGGGTCCCTGCTCGGGCGCCAATTAAACACTTCCTTCACTCACGGTATAAAAAAATATAATTTTTATTTAAAGTCACTTTACAATTACAACTTAATGATAACTGAAAGATTCTGACTGAGTGAATTCCGCGGAGCTAAAGCGAAGTTTTACCGGATGGTTTCGACTAAGGCTTAAGACTGACTTTCTATGATTTGATTATGTTGGATGAAGGCTTGGATAATTGACGTCGTCGCAGGCGGCGGCGTTGGCTGAGTCCAATAGTCCACTAAGAGCGTGGGACCATTCTTTGTTTACACAAGTGTTCAGGACCATTCTTTGTTTATTGCCGAAATTTGTGGGGTGATTCTGGGTATCAGGTTTGTTGTTTATCCTAACGATCGGACTGTTGCTGGGGATAGGCGATCATGCGACAAATTGGCATCTGACGATTGAGTGGGGTGACTTGTTGTTTATCCTAGCTATCGGACTGTTATTTGAGACAGGCGATCATGCGACAAATGGGCATGTGACGACTGGGTGGGGTTGACCAATGGGAATTGCTTGTGATGATGAAATAGGATCGGCCAATGGGCATGTGTTGACGTACTTGGGTATTATGGTATAAGTACTTGACTCCTTGTTATGATAGAAGTGCTTAACTTACATATCATGCTTAGCTGTAGATTTATGTGAATATGTTTATGTACATCAATGTATATATATAAACATATTCAAGTGCACAATTATATTTTAATGCGTATATGTTTAATTGTATTGAATGATTATTTGTATGAATATACTACACCTCCCCTTTTTAGAGAATAACGTAATATTATGGAGTTATTAATAATCATTAGATAATTGAGTAAAGGTAAAATAAAGGTAAGGTAAAGGTCTATATTAGGTAAATTTTTTTTTGTTTTAGTTTGTGTCTGGTCAGACAAATTTTCTTTCTCTTTTTTCGAAATCATATGAATATATTTTTAATAATAGATGAATCCATAAAAATTTGTATATATATTTTTTTTAAATTACTTTTTGATATTATATATTTCTTTTCTTTTTTTTTTTGAGCTATCTTTATGTACTGTTTGTATCCTACTTTTATTGTTTCTAATTTTTATATTGTTATTTTTACCTATTTCTACAACATCGAAGGGTCCTAAATACACTGAATCAAGCTTATGACCAGTTTCGTTTTTTAAGAAAACCTTGTGAGTAGGGATTCCGGAGGAGAAGAATAACCCAATCTTCATTCGTTGACTTCAAAATATGAACTCATTTTATTAGCAAAAGTATGGAGTTTATATAGGGAAACTTAGGCTCTAGGAGATAACAATTGTTCTTAAAATATCTTATTCTAATGAGACTCAAATCCCACGTTATCGGGGTTTGAAAATTATTATCTTGGGCACGGCTTCGGCCACATGACCTCCTGCCGTTGTGATATTTTGGGTTAGTTTAGAATTACAAGTGTTTTTCCACAATGTGTGTGGCTGATTGTAATTCTAGTCATATGCTAGATTAGTTGTTTGTGACAAAAGTACAGTTGTATTATGTTTTCTTTAGTGCATCTGATTTGGTGAAGCCGCTTCAGATGAACACGATGTTTATTCTTAAACACCTTGTCTCCTATTTCTATTTTAAAATTTGATACTTTTTTATCAATTACTTCTTTTTGCTTAATTTTATTGTTTTCTAAAAGTATTCCAGCTCTTTTTTACGAGTTTTCTAATCTAAACTTAACTTCCTTAGAATAGTCTTCTATATTATATATTGGATCTTAGTATTAACGCTATTAAATTGTATTGGTAGGTTATTTGTCTACCAAATAATTGTTCATATGGACAATAACTTTTTTACACATTTAGTCATGTTTTTCCAATAATATCGTCTCTTTACTTTTGTAATTGTTTTATTTATGCCTGTATGATCTCCTTGAATTGTATCTTCGTGGAATGTAGACAATATAGCTTCTTTTTCTTTCTCATTATTTACTTGGGTCACCGGCTTGAGTAGAGCTACTCTTAAAAATTGTAAATTAAATTAAGCAAATTTTATTGCCCAAATTTTTGAAAGATTCTATTGAAATAGTTTCAAAGATCTTTTTGCTCGATGCCAAATTGACTTTGCTGATACCAAGTATACCGGTCAGTTTGAAAAAACTGACCTAAGTCGAGAATTCCATTGGTATACATATCGCGAATGTCAATTCTTGCTTTTTTGCCATGTTTGAATGTGTTCGAGGAATCAGTTATTCGCAAGGTCACTACTTTTCGTACTTTGTCATTTACAATAATGTCATATACGTTGGGCTGGGAAGCTTTTTCAAGACTTTACCTTGGCAATAGTTCTTGCTTATTTTCTGCGCAGAAATTGTTTTGTCTACTTTGGTACCTGGTAGTGACATTCAGGACGTTTTTGTTCATGTCAATTAGATCGGATATTGTTATCCTTATTAGTTCGCGTAAGGGAATTGGCAAGAACATTTGGGTGTGCATCCAGTTTCGCAGAATACTTTAGTTGTTGACTACCTATTTCAGATTTTACGCTAGGTATATTTAGATCATTTTGTAAGTTGTCGTTCCGTATATACCACGGGGCCCCCGTGATTGATCTTAAAATTTTCGACTGCGCTCTTTATATAATATCGACATTGCTGGTACTTGCCTTCCCCCATAGTACGGCTCCGTAAGTCCAGATGGGTTTCAGTACGGAGTTGTATATGAGGACTTTATATTCCAGACGTAGAGGGGACCGAGCATTGATGATCCAATGTAGGCTACTTGCTTTCAGTTTAAGCTGTGACTTTTTTGCTTCGATGTGCTTGCGCCAAGTTAGTCTTCTGTCTAGGTGGATGCCAAGGTAAGTGACATCCACGGCTTGAGGAACTGGTACGTTGTTTAGCATAAGAGCTGGACAGTTTCTTCTGTTAAGCGTAAATGTAACATGTTTGCATTTCTGCTCGTTGACGCGGATACGCCAGCCATTCCTCTACCACCTTGAGGTGTTCCTCTAATTTTGCAGAGGCTTGTATTGGGCATTTGGATCTGCTGAGGATTGCCGTGTCATCGGCAAAAGTGGACGTTGTAAGTCCTAAACTCGTTGGTAAGTCTGCAGTGTACAGTAGATAGAGCAATGGACCGAGTACACTGCCTTGCGGTACAACAGCTTTGATTTCAAAATCAGCCGAGACGGAGCCATTACATCTTACAGCGAATTGCCTATTGTAAAGGTAAGATTCCATGAGTTTGTGGGTGTACTGTGGCAGTTTTTGCCGGATTTTGAACATCAGACCCTCCAGCCAAACTCTATCGAAAGCCTGGGCAACGTCGAGAAAGACAGCCGCACAGTATTCTTTTAGTTCGAATGCTGTTCGTATTTCGGATGTTATGCGATTGACTTGTTCAATTGTACCATGTTTTTCGCGGAAGCCGAACTGGTGTGAAGGGATTGTGTTCTCCGATGCCAGAAATGAGTTTAGTCGGATCTGCAGGACCTTTTCAAAAAGCTTCGAAAGACATGGCAGCAAACTAATTGGCCTATAGGATGATGGCTGGGTTTTGTCCTTTCCCACTTTAGGAATCATGATGATAGTGGACCTTTTCCATGTTTTTGGGAAGTAGCCAATTCTTATTATAGCGTTGAACAGTTTGCAGATGTATTGTATGACAATGATAGGGAGTTCCTGGATCATTTTCGGTGTGATTAGGTCATGGCCAGGGGCTTTTTTGGCTTTATGTGGTTTTTAATAACTGCAGTGATCTCGTCCGATTGGAGTTCCGAGTACTCACTATCCGTTAGTGTGCTCGAAGGGGGAAGTACAGATGAGTTTGATGTTGGATTTGGCTGGAAAACCATTTTAAGATGTGTGGCAAATACGGATGCCCTCTCTTCGTCACTGCGGGCCCATCCACCGGTTGGACTCCTTATCGGTGAAATTGTCTCTGCAGGAGCGCTTAAAGTTGGGTGGGCTTTCCACAGAGGATGTTTAGTGCTGGTTGGGCTGAGCTTTTCTATGTATTTTCTTTGAGCCCAGCTTTCCTCTTGTCTTAACGCCTTGGAGAGGTTGCGATTAGCATGCCTTAGGCGAAGTTTTGCTGCTGGTGAGCGAGTAATCTGCCATTCTCTTCTTAGACGTCGTTTTTCCGTTACTAATTGTTCTATCCGCCGGTTCGTAGGCCTGTCAACAGGTTTAGTGTAAGAAGAGGCAGGTGGAGTAGATACTCTTGCTGCAGCTGCCATCATAGACTCAAGTGCAGAGACGCACATATCAATGTCCTCTGCAGCATCCAGTTTCGGCGAACAGTCAATGTGGGCACTCATGTACATTTTAAATTTAAGCCAATTTGTTTTGTTGTTTGTAAGCCTATATGGGCGATCAAGTACTTGAGGTCTTGTTAATAGTGTGAATAGTACTGGAGAGTCATCGGAAGTTAAATCTAGCAGTGTATCCGCAGTGATCCGATTACGTGGAATCCTCTTGGTTACTGCGAAATCAATCAAGTCAGGCACTTTCTGTGGATCTGTGGGCCAATAAGTAGGCCTACCCGGTGAGACGCAATCCATCTTATTGAGAGGGTTGACTATTGTGTTGTACAACTACTTGCCTTTAGGATTTACCAGGCGAGATCCCCAGTGCGTATGTTTGGCGTTATAGTCCCCTGCTGCAATGAAGCGATCTCCGAGTGTGTTAAAGAAATCGGTAAATTCCTTTTCAGAGATTGAGAAGCGTGGTGGGCAGTACAGGGCGACCAATGTAGTGTTGCCGCAGCTGGTTTGGACGGTTATAGCAGTTGCTTGTAGGTGCTGTGTTTCAAATCTGTTGAGGAACGAGTGTTTATACGGTTTTTGATTAGGATACCAGACCCGCCATGAGCTTTTCCGTATGGATGGTTTGTTGCATAGAAGGTATATTTTGGTATTTGAAAATTATTTTTTGATGTTAAATGTGTTTCCGAAATCAGCAAAACGTCGATTTCACTTGAGTCTAGGAATAGTTGCAGTTCATTTTTGTGCTTGGAGATGCCGTTAGCATTCCAAAGACATAGACGTAGGGAAGCCATTATTTATTCTCGATAAGCTTCTGGATAAGCAGGTTTTGATTCCGCATCAGTTCTTGCATACAGTTTTGCATGAACGTCATAAAAGTGGTCATGTTTTGATTGAGTGAGATCAATAGGCCTTCTAAGCCACTTGGGGTTTGCTGGCCAAGCTCTGGTGCGCTAGGTTGCGGATTCTGTAGATGGTGGAGTGACGGGGTCTCTTTTGCGGGCTCCGTCTGTCCAGTTCGGAGCACACTAGCGAAGGATACACTAGGACAGTATGTAGCAGGCATGTTAGATGATCTAACAGCCTTGGCGAAGAATACCTCCGGTGTAGTTTTAGAGGCGTTGACGGTGATTTTTGGTCCAGCTGGGGGTTTGCGCCCGTTTAGGTGAGATTTAAGATCCTTGAAGACAGGACATCCTCTGTAGTTGGCCGTGTGGTTCCCTCCACAGTTACTGCATAATCTTAGTGCGACATTGTTTCTGTCCTTGGTGCAAATGCCAACTTTATGATGTTCGCCACAGCCAACACACACTGACCTGAGATTACAGTTGTTAGAGGTGTGGTTGTATTCCTGGCAGTTTTTACATTGCGGTGGTTGGTGTCTCTTATGGGGCTCCTCTACGGTGATTCTTCTGTGCAATAGGAGCTGTAGGTTGTAGATTGGGTGCACTTCATTTGGCTTCGACCGCTTTGCATCTGGTTGGAGCTCGATTTTAAAGAGCGGCTGTGCGACTTTGTTCCTGTTGATGATGTTGACAACGGATTTGACCGCAAACCCTTTTTCGACCAACGCGTCTGCTATTTCTTGAGTAGGGACCGATGGCTCAATCCCCTTCAACACAACCTGGAGCCCTTTACTGCTTTTTAGTTGGTATGTATAGAAGTTGATGTTAGCATTACGGAGGAACTTTTCGATGATGCGGAAATTGTCCTCAGTTTGGGTTTGACATTTAATTTCTTTAATGTTACCCCTATTGAGAGGGGTTACAACAAAGTTATTTGCCCCTACTGTTTCTACTAGCTTCGAAATCAGGGCGCTGCAGTTGGCTCCACGGATGTATAAGGGGGGTGGTCTAGCTGATTTAACTTTACCTACAGCGCCGATAGATTAGGTTGAACGAGCTTTTTTTTAAGTATTGGAATGCATTTTCGCATTCTGCTGTCCATTCGAATGGAACATTCTTTTTATACCCTTGCAAAACGGGTATATTAATTTTGGTTAGAAATGTGCAACGCATAGAACGAAGCATATCCGTCCATACAAAGTATATATATTCTTGATCAGCACGACGAGACGAGTTCAAATAGCCATGTCCGTCCGTCCGTCTGGATCAACGCAAACTCCTCCTAGACCGTAAGAGCTACAGAGCTGCATGTAGGCTTGTATATACTGCAGGGGTTGTATATCTCGGATTCAGTCGGAACGGACCACTATATCATATAGCTCCCATACAAACCCCAAAGTCAAGAACAGTGACTTTTCACAATAACTTCGTTATTTTCTGTGCTATTATTGTTAAACTTAATATTAGAGAGTTTATTACGCCTATAAACTACTGTGCCAAATTCGATCGAGATCGGGCGACTATATCATATAGCTCCCATGGGAACGATCGGTGGAAACCAGTGACTTTTGTAAATAACTTCTTTACTTTTAACGCGATTGCTTTCAAATTAACCATTTCTTAAATTAATATAGCTATTAATGACTGTGCCGAATTAGATAAAGATCGGGTGACTATATCATATAGGTCCCATAGGAACGATCGGTTAAAAAACAGTGACTATGATCAACTTCGTTATTAGATTGTTTTTTCTGCAAAGTTTAAAAACATCTACTAAATTTTTAATCATATGTTGATCAGAACAACCAATAACGATTAAATCATCCATATAAAGGAAAGCTTGGCTAGGCTCAAGCCCCGAAAATGCTATTGTCATCATTCTCTGAAATGAATTAGGTGCTATTTTTAGACCGAAGGGTAATCGTGTGAAACGATATGAGCCATTGCTCGTTGAAAAAGAAATTATATCTCTTGATTTTTCTTCTAGTTCAATTTGATGAAAACCTGACATTAAGTCAAGGCAAGAAAAAAGTCCTTGTTGTAACCATTCTGTTGGTTATTTGGGTTTTGTATATTATTATTGTGTCCACCTCCACGGCCGCCTTTTCGGTAGCGTGAATAATTTAGGCCTCGTTAAACTCTGTTGTCATCGTTATTGCTCCAATTCGAGTTGTTATTGTTCCAATTCTTGTTGTTTCTCCAGTTACCATTATTGTTATAGCGGCGTCTACCACGGTCATTGTGCTGGGCATAAAAAATGGTGTTATTTTGGAAACTTTCTGTGGAGCCCGACTCTACTGAAAGAGTGGTAAATCTAGTGATGGCTTCTTTAGCCGAATCAAAGTTTCCTGATTCCGTTAATATCTGGACTCTTTGACTTTTGGTATGACTTACCATAGCATTTACTGACACTTTGGTAGTGTATTTTATTGCTTGTTCAGTTGGAAGACCATCCGAAATATATACGCCTTTAAGGGCGTCGGTCAAGTCAGTAATCTCCTTTGTGTATTGGGGTTTCTTTGCAGATTTTTAAGTTTTTCTGTTAAAAGATCCACTGATTCACCCTTGAAGATTGTTAATAGTTTTCGTATTACTTCATCAATCGTTGTTTCAGAACTTAGGGTATTACCCGCTTGACCTTTTAATTTTGATTTTATGATTTCGATGGCAAGCTTCCAAATCAGATGTTTGTTTAAATTCAATATTGTGTCTGTTAAGCACAGTTATTGCTTTTTGTTTGCAATCACTGTAGAACCCTTTTTCTTCTGTTTTTTGCCATATCTTTAGTTTGCTATAGTGTTCAGTTAATACTGCTCTAATAACTTGGAGATTCTCGGTCATTATTTTCGTGTGTTTGGTTACTGTGTCTTGGGATGTTTCTCTATTCTGCGAGATGCACTTACAAGATTTAGTTAATTCTTGTGCGTGTGTTCTACCTTTTCCTATTATATCATCCCAAGTAACCATAGTTTGTTGGGACGATATAATAAGTAACCATAGTTTGTTTAAAAAAAAAAAAAACAATAAAACAGTTTTGTTTTAATTCCCATAGAAGTTGTCTCTATGGGTTGGTCGAATAGCTCCTGTACCCGCGGGTAGAATTCTATTTTTCAAAGCCAGATTTATGGCTACTAAGATTAATTCCTATTTCTATTTTGGATTCTTGAGAAGCCATTTTACTTAAAAAAATTTGGTCGTTTAGACCTGTTTTTAATGTAACAAAATTTTTGAAAATGTTTATGGTTTTACTATTCTATATCTATTATTTATACATCTGAGTCTGTTAAATCTATTGTTTCTAAACTTGATTCTGCTATATCTATCAATGCGATTGAGTCCTTGAAAAGTTCGTGGACCCATCCAGGCACGTCTTTTCTTAAAGGAGTCTTAGCTAACAATCTACTATAAGCTACCTTTATGGATTTTTACATAAGATCTACAATATTTTTTTTAAATTTGTAGTTGTTGACTATCCAATACCTTATTTCCCTGTATTTGTAACTTGTTTCACCTGAGTGTATCAGGAAATCAAGGAAAGGTAAATATTTTTGCAGTTTTTGCGTTTCTATTTCATCCATATTCTACACAAACTGCCTAAGCCTATTAAACTGATTATGGATGTATTTAGTTCTTTACTGCTGTGGTTCCTCCATTAGGTAGAAAAGCAGTGTGCATATGGTACCGTAGGAATGAAACTCATCTGTACCCTAGTGCCTCCTTTGACTGGGAAATCTTCGCCCGTTATGTCAAGGTAAGCTAACCTAATTTGTACCAAGTTAATGGAGCGTTGAGGTTAGTTACTTCCCTCGCTCATAAAAAACCTCAATTAAGTCTTGGACTATGCTAGGGTGCCTGTTGTTTATTTTTTCAAAGTACCTGTCAACATGGGTCATTTTTTTTTTATACCATACACCCATAGGGTGAAATGGTATATTAAAGTCGCTAAAAATGTATGTAACATGCAAAAGGAAGCTTCTCCGACCCTATAAAGTATATATATTCTTGATCAGGATCAACAGCCGAGTCGATCTAGCCATGTCCGTCTGTCCGTCAGTCCGTCCGTCCGTATGAACACGCAGATCTCGGAGGCTATAAGGCTTTGGTATACATACCAAATTTGGTATGTATACTCGTGTAGTATGTACATATATAGAGTTAATTGGAATTTTGGCCACGCCCCCTTACGCCCCCAGGAATCACATAAAACTGTTTTTCTTAAAAAGTGTAACAGCTAGAGCCATAAAATATATATATACTCGTTTAGTTAGCGCGCAGAATCTAATTGTTTAAACTTTTTGCCACGCCCCATTCCGCCCCCGGAATTTACATAAAACTGATTTTCTTAAAAAAGTATGACAGCTATCGACAGCAAGTTTGGTATGTAGACTAGCTTAGTAGACGCGCAGATATTGGCTATTTAAAAATTTTGACACGCCCACTTCCGCCCCCGCAAATTAAACAAGACTGATTTTATCAAAAATTAACAAAGCTAAAGTCACCAAATTTAGTATGTACACTGGCTTAGTATGCGCGGAGAGTATACATCTTTTCATTTTTTGCCACGCCCACTTCCGCCTCCATAATTAAGAAAAAAGCGATTTCCTCCTGTAGTTTTTTGACTATCGCAATCAAATTCGGCAGTCTAATTAATCCTATCTATTTCTACCAAACTACCAAATTTTATTAAAATCGGACTTGAAACATGCAAAATATGCGTATGAACGTATTTTACTACGCGGTCCATAAGGGAAAAATTGGCCGTTGGCTAGTGGCGGCGCTAGAGTGCTCGTGTGTTTGTAGAGTGAGCGAGATAGCATATATATGAAGCATGTAAAAACAATTGACATGCATTTGGTTTTCGAAATTTAAAAAAATTTGTTTCACCTGGTGTATGGTATACCCAAGTCGGCGAGGCGACTTACTTACTTCATTTATATATATATTTAATCTTTTGTTAAAAATGTTCTTGATTTATAATTGCTTGTGTGCATTTGTATTTTTAGATCTTATCTATATCATTAGCTTTGCTTAGAGCTCTTTTTGTTACACATTTATTGTGTAATAGGTAGGCCTTATATAATACATATGCGCACAATATTATGACAACTATTAATAGTAGTATGTTCGTTAATCTAAAATCAGCATTTGATGAATAAATTTTATTTATGACATTTGCAGTGGAGTCCATATAGTGGGTATAACGGATATATCATCAAATTTACTTATGCTATTATCGATAATACGTATGGGATTTTTGTTTTTATTTATTACAAGTTTTTTTTTTTGTGTACTTCTACTCACTGACCTCAAATCGTCCTATATAAGACGATTTTAATTTAATAATATGATTATTACGAATACGAGGAGAAAAAAAAATACGGAATAAAGTTCATAAAGACAGGTTAAAACCTTTTGTTTAGCAATTACTTTAATTTTTTTTTGATAAATAAGTTTTGATAGGTACATATTTGCTTGAATTTGAATATTATTTGAAATGTTAAAATTAAATTGTTATGGATTCTTGCATATTTATAATGAAAAGAAATATTTTTTTTTTTTTAATTTAAATTATTCGTAAAGAAAAAAGTAAGAGAGAAATAAAATTTATCTCAACTGTGTCTTGAACAGCGAGCCAGAGACGTGGAAAAATTATAGAGAATGTGGTTGGCTCACAATTCAGATACACATTTCATTTGTTTTATTGTTTTAAAAAAAGAAAATCTCCAACCACATTTTTAGTAAAAGCCTATCAGACAGTTAGTATTTCGCAAGTTGCACTTTCTTGCTTCAACTTGCTATTAAGCTTATAATTAGAATTATTAAATTAAACGCAAGTTAAGGCTTTCGCTTTTCTGCGGCCCCCTTTCGTTTCTTCGCTCTTTGGCGAAGCTTTTCAGCTTTTATTTTGTCAATACGCTCTATGCAGCGTTGTCGCTCCTCCACCGTCTTCAGGGTGGCCAGTAAGTCTACTTCCAGCCTCTTCTGCTGGAGTAGCCTCCTCTTTTCGTTGGTTCCTTTGCTTGTGTTGATTTTTGGTTGCGAGCCCGGTACTCAGCTATTGTGAGTGGGAGTCGCCCTGCAGTTGTAAATTTTCGTAGTGTTTTACGAGTTTTTGTTTTCTTCTAGGCCTTGGTCGGTCTCCTTGCTGGTTTCTCGTTGCTAATAATTATTTTTTTTTTTTGTTTTTATGTTATTATTTATTTTTGTGTAGGTCCTTTAGGATGTCCTGTCACGGTCGCCATGTGATAAGAACAAGGACCCCATTCTTTTAGGATTTGAATTAATTGTTAACACAGACACGTCAGTGTCCATTCATTGTAGTGCAGGAAGGCAGAATCCACTGGACCAAAATAAACTACTCTGCACACCGCTTTGCTTTTATGTATCTTAACTTATTATTTTTATTTTAATTATTAACCAAAGAAAAAGAAACCATCTTATTGAACACTTTTAATTTAACGAGATCAAGCCTCTCTCCCCCTCGATTGACCATCTATCGATATCTATCAAACTAATATCGTTATCGGCATTCTGATACCATTAAGGGTTCTCACGCAATCCTACATTCGGCCATTCTACAGCCTCATTCGTCCCGAATGATGGATTCCACATCTTCAGGTACTCTGCTACGGTATTGGTCCTATTTGGGCCCACACCATCCCCAATCTTCTCCACTGATTATCTACCATGTCTTAACTTCCTAACAATTTTATACGGCCCTAGATAATTCTTCTTAAGCTTCAGCCCTGCTCCAAACTGGGTACGCTTTTTTAGCAACCATATCGCCCACTTCGTATTCTGTTTCGGACTTTCTGAACTTGTTATATGACTTACGATTTTCTTCCTGTATTTTTGCTATATTATCTTTTGTTGCAACTCTATAAGTAATTCTTCCTCTAACTGAGACTTTAACTCTTGATCATATGTCGTTCTCATTTTAATACCAGTCAAAATTTTAAAAGGCGAAATCTTAGTATTACGGGGTGGCAAAGAGTTGATGAACTGTTGTACCCTGCCAACGTTTTTATACCAGGACTTGGGTTCCTCTGCACATAACTTGGTCAATAGCGTTGAAACAGTCCTATTACGCTCGACTTGCCACGAGGTACTCCTGTAGCAATAAGTAAATGCTGAATCTTTTGTGAGGTACAGTAGCGTGAAAGCAGTTCCTCATACTGGAAGTGAAAGCAGTTCCTCTGTCAGTTATAAAACGTTTCGGGTTCCCGAATACTTCCGATTCTCTCTGCAGACGATCAACAACTTCTTCAGATACCGTGCTCTTAGTGGGATATAGCCAGACGAACTTGGAGAAAGCATCTACTATGACCAAAACATGGTTATACTGCTTTTTTCGATTCCATGGGGCCTATATTATCTAGGTGAAACGTTGTCAATGGCTCATCACCTTTGTCGATGACATTTAAAAATCCTTCCTTCCTTCCATGCTTCTGCTCACTCACAATGCAATCCCCACACGATTTGATAACCACCTCAACTTTGCTGGCAACGTTTGATATATAATAATCTTTTCCTAGAACATCTATGGTCTTCTTAATTCCAAAATGCCCCTGGCGGTGCGCCATAGTTATGATTTCTCTTTCCATTGCCGACGGTATAACTATAAGTTCTTTAATCGGGTCTTTGTGTAAAATATCGTACTGCAAAAAAAAGTCGTCATAAGTCCCGTTTTCCAATACCTTTCTAACCGCATTAATCAATTCATCCAAAAGCTGAGCCTGTTGTATCTTGTGTCTCAGAGTATTTTCGAGCAATAAGCAATGAATTCTGCTTAACGCATCCACGTGTTTCATTTTAGTTCCAGGTCGATGTTCGATCCCGAAGTCGAAATCTTGTAGAAATATCGCCCATCGAGCCACTTTTAAAGGTACTTCTTTTTTTTATCTTCTTCCTAAGCACTTAAACCCTCCGCTTTGACAAATTATGGCGATTACTACCAACTTATATGAGTTATACTTCTCCTCTGCTGGTGTAGTCTTACGTCTCATGTACTCCACAGGATAAAAATTCTGGTCTTCAGAATTAAATTGTAGTAACATAGCGCCATAGCCATACATACTAGCGTCACAGTGAACTTCTGTAATGCCCATCGGATTAAACAAACGTAATACTGACGGATTTGACAAACATACTTTTAACTGTCTAACGGATGCAAGTGCTGCTTCATTCATCACGAATGGTACATCTTTTTTCATCATATTCGTCAACGGCCTAGCGATAGTTGCAAAGTCTTTCAAAAATCGGCGAAAACACGAAGTAAGACCTAAGAACCTTTGTAAGCCCCTTTTGTCTCTTGGGATTGGGTAACATTCCACAGCCAAAGTCTTTTCTCTGGAAAACAGAAGCTGAGTTAGCTGCTAGAGAAGTGTACATTGGTTAGCCAGGGTTGGAGAAAACGGAATTTGGAATATTCCAGAGAGTAATGTTGAGTTCTAGGAGTGAACTGCGTTAGTGGTGGCGGTGTGATCAACGATTGGCAGTGGGAACAACTTTAAGGTTGGCGATAAGTTTCGATATTGGATAGTGCAGGACGAGGATTTCCGAAGGACAGTGTTTCACAATTTTCAGGTTCAGATATTCCTAACATTGCTCAATGGATTGAAGAACTAGAAGAATGTGCAGGCACGGTACAGTGGAATGAATTACAGTTGTTTGTCTATGGAAAACAGTCATTGTGTGGGGCGGCAAAATCTTTCATAAGGAGTCAGAGAAATTTTAAAAACTGGAGTTCTTTGAAAGCAGCTCTTCGTGCTGAGTTTAGTGTAAAAATATCTTCAGCTGCAGTCCATAAAAAGTTAAATCAGCGCCAACAGAAGAAAGGTGAAACTCTGAATGAATATACGCATTGATGGAAATTGCGAAGCCGGTAAACGTGGATGAGGAAAGTCTAGAGTACTTCGTTAAAGGTATTCCGGATACAAAATCCAACAAGATGATGTTATTCCAAGCTCGAAATATTTCAGAGTTAAAGTTTCAAATCGAAGTTTATAAGAAAGAAAGTGATTCGTACAAGGCGACAAGCAGATTTGAAAATACGGCAAGGTCAGGTGAAGCACAGGCAGTGCAGGCTCGAGGGAGAAAATGTTTTGGTTGCGGCGATGAGAAACATTTAAGAATAGATTCTCCTAAGTTCAATAAAAAGTGTTTCAAGTGCGGTCAGCCAGGTCATCGTGCAGCTCAGTGTAATATCGAAGCACAGATTAAGCGAGAGAGGCAAGCAAATGTTGTTCAAAATGAGAAAGTTAGTTCGAGTACGTTCACTTTGTCTTGGTTAGAGCTAAAGAAGGTTAGCTATGGGGAAATTGAATTTAAAATGCTTGTATATACAGGAGCAGATATGTGCTTGATAAGATAATTCGGACATTTCTCAGGACATTTCTCAGCAAAGAAAACACAGTTATTATTCGAAAAATCCTATTTTATTTTTAAATTGAAAGATAAAGTAACACGATTAGTTGAGGGTTGCGTGCAGTGTATCGAAATTGGGTAGAAAAGAAGGGTATCCGACATTGATTGATAAGGGAGATCAGCCTCTCGTTACATTTCATATTGACCATGTGGGTCCAATGGACATTACCAAGAAGAGGTACAATCATTTGTTAGTAGTTGTCGATGGTTTAAGTAAGTTCGTTTGGTTATATCCTACCCGAAGTACCGGGGCAGGAGAAGTTGTAAATCAGCAGAAGTTTGGAAAAACAAGCAAATATATTCGGTAACCCAGTGAGAGTAGTGACCGATAGGGGAACGGCGATTACCTCACTTTCGTTTGGGCAATACTGTAAGGACAATAACATACAACATCTATTAATTACAACTGGTGTACCGCGTGGAAACGGACAGGTCGAAAGAATGCACAACATCATAGTACCCATGTTAACTAAAATAAGTTTGGAAAGTCCAGCAACCTGGTATAAGCATGTAGGCAAGGTGCAACAAATGATAAACAACACTGAGCCAAGAAGCACCAAAGTGAGTTCGTTTAAGATACTGACAGGTTTGGATATGAGAGTTCCTGAAGATGCAGAGCTAAGAGAGCGTATTTTAGAATGCACAGTTGACGAGTTGAATGAGGAACGAAAGGAGATCCGAGAAAGGGCGATTGAAAATATTAAAGTCGTACAGGAGGAAAATCGTAAGTCCTATAATGCTAAACGGAAGATCGAAAGGAAATACGGAATAAACGATTTAGTAACGATAAAGCGTACACAGTCCGGAGTAGGTTTGAAGCTCAAAGGAAATTACTTGGGGCCGTACAAGGTAGTGGCAGTTCAAAAACACGGAAGATATGAGGTTCAAAAGATTGGAGATACCGAAGGGCCAACTAAAACATCCACTATAGCTGAGTTCATGAAACCTTGGGGACATTCATTCGAGTCGAATGAAACGTCAATTCAATTTTTGTATTATTCAAAACTTTTAACTATTGTTAGTATTAAAAATAAATGTACTTGCGATGTAGCCCTGGTTATTTTACGTCTATGTTGTCCGTTTCTCGTGATCTTCTTTACGCAGTTGTCTTCATACGTGTCGTTTTCTTTACGTCTTAGCTTCTTCTCACTCACACAGACAATGTTGGATGGATGATGCTTTCTGACTGTGCATGTAGTGGAGAATTGGGTCGTCTCTTCTCGATCTGGTACTCCTCGTATTAGCAGTCACTCTCCGTGTGACCGATCTCTGCTCCAGGTTACTTCTTGGCTTGCATGAATGATTGGATAGCGCCGAATCCAAGCAAGTTCAATTTTTCTCCTGTTTTCGTCTTATGTGGTCGTCGTTTTGTCCCTCTCTAAACAAATTTTGTCGTCTTTCCTCTTTCGATGCTCTTCTAATTTCGTTCGTCTCTGAACAAATTTTCGTCTTTGGGATGTTGTTCGTCTTTCACATATTTTCGTCTTTGTTGTTGCTTTTCCTCATTTTGTTTCTCTCTGAACAAAATTGTCGTCTTTTAAGCGTTTCTCATCTTTTCATCTTTGTTGTTATTTCTTATGTGTTTGTCTCTTTTCCTGTCTTTCGGTGGTGAAATCAAAGCACTTTTTTTTTCTCGCTTGCTCTCATGCTTCCTTATGTTGGCGTCATTCTTGCAAGTACGCGCGATTTCTCCATAAAATTTTCTCTCTCACTCGCTCTTGGATACTATCCCGGTTGAGCCCCCAAAATGAAGGAAGGCTGAATCCACTGGACCAAAATAAAATACTCTGCACACCGCTTTGCTTTTATGTATCTTAACTTATTATTTTTATTTTAATTATTAACCAAAGAAAAAGAAACCATCTTATTGAACACTTTTAACGAGACCAACACAACCTCTTCGTCCAACTCAAGCCTCTCTCCCCCTCGATTAAACATCTATCGATATCTATCAAACTAATATCGTTATCGGCATTCTGATTCCATTAGGGGTTCTCACGCAATCCTACAGTAGTTTTCAGATTGATTCTTTATTCCAAATAAGTCTCTTGCTTAAGCTAAGTTTACATATATATTCTTATGCTGCGCCTTATGCAAAGATACAAAAGAGAGGGAGAGTGTCAGTACATACATACATATTGTTGGAGCGCTTGCATCAAAGTGCTTGGTCAGCGTTCACACCCTGGCCTGGCTCTAGCTCATGTAACGCTTGTCCATACATTGCTTATATCTATGTGCATATAGGAGGGGCGGTAGGAGGGGCGGAAGGATCCAAATAAACTACATGTGGTTGGCGGGTGCCAATTTCTTCTGGGTGAGCAAGGGATGAAATTAATAACGCGCGATAACTGCGGTTAAAAAAACTTATGCTTTATTAAATTCACAGGTCGCCCGACACACACGAAATGTTTCGGGTTAAAAAGTATACAAATTTCGAGATAGAGAATTCTGAAGAGAAGGAACGGGTGTTCGGGTGAAAAACTCGAGGATCAAAAAAACCCTCCTCACTCCTCACTGCTCTTCGCTGCTCACTGCTGTTCACCCGGTGGCGTGAACATACCGCCCCCTTGCAACATGTTGCAATTGCCACCCTGAACATGTGTAGGATGGGGGACGGCAGCGTCCTGGAGCGCCTAGATCCCACAGGAGCCGGAGACGACCTATCCGAACACTGTACTCTGGTCTGCGGGAGTACCGCTATGACCGGGCACACAGCCTGGTTGGAGCGTTGTCCCGGCGGTTGGTCGTCTATATGAAGCAGGGTATGGTGCTGTTGCCCGCATCGTCGGCAACCATGGCTCGTGTGCCAAGCAGTTGGGGCAGTACTTATTTATAAGCACCGCCCTAAGCCGCTTTCCCCTTTCAGGTTCAGGAAGCACTGACACTGCCGGAGTGCGTGAACTCCCCGACAGACCCGGCATCGGTACGCGTTCGTCCCGTGTGGAGCAGATTGTTTGCTGCGGTGGTGCATCGGAGGGGCGAGCTGAACGAACTGCAGCGAAAGAAACTACGTAGAGGAGAGTGGATTAGTCGATGAACGGGAACAAACAACATGTGCGGAGACCAGGACATTCGGACGAAATATAGAGGGATTGGGAGTCACGATAGATTTTTAGGCTCAGGACTCCTGTTGTCTTGAGCTTCGCTACGGGCCTTCGAATAGACACACTGTTGTGACATCAGCTGTTGTGACATCAACCACTCGGACGAGACCGTCAGCTTCGGGCAGAGTTTGCTCAATTCGCCCTAAGCGCCACTCGTTGGAGGGGAGATTATCTTCGGACACGATCCCGAGGTCGCCGGTCTGGAGACTGCGAGACGGTGAATTCCACTTATTCCGTTTGTGGAGCTTCTAAAGGTACTCACTCTTCCAGCGGCGGCAGAAAGCCTGCTGGATTGCCTTCAGTCGCTGCCATCGATTGATCAGCGACATAGGCTCGACCAGAATCTCCGGTTCCGCAATGGATAAGAGCGATCCTCCAATCAGGAAGTGTCCCGGGCTTAGTGCCAGCAGATCCTCTGGATCCTCACTCATGGGAGAAATTGTGCTGAAACACACAAAGACGCAGACATAACCCTTAGTAATGAGACACGCACGCCCGGTGTAATTCTTGATCTCGAAAGGCCCTGCGAATTCAATGCTCGTGTGGGTGAAGGTCCTAGAGTACGTGATGCGCTCTCCAGGAAGATCACCCATCATCTGAGTCTGTAGTCGTCGACGATGAACAATCGTCATCGAGTAGGGTGTTCTGGACTCGTTGCTCCAGCTGGGTGTCTGGGAGTTCATTATTGAGAGTTGGCCAATATTGGGGGTCCCGCTGGAGCCAGTCCGGCCCATGCCACCAGAGGCTGCTGGCCGATAACTCGGCCGCGGAGACTCCAGGGCTTGCCAGATCAGCGGGGTTGTCCTCTGAACGCACAATGACCAGCTTTGGCCACTGGTGCTTTTGGAGATGCTGGTTACCCGATTGGCCACGAAGGTGAACCAACTACACGGGGGTTTGTTGAGCCAAGCCAACACAATGATGGAGTCGGTCCAAAACTGGGAGGTTGAAGGTGGGATTGGGAGTTCAGGAACGATCGACGCCCAGAGATCGGCTAGCAAAACCGCTCCGCACAACTTCAGCCGAGGCAGCGAGACTATTTTGACTAGAGCCACACAGGTCTTAGCCGTTAATAAATGGACGCTTACTTGATAGCGATACCGAACCCGCACATATAGGGCTGCTCAATACGCTTTCTGTAACGCGTCACAGAAGCCATGAAGCTCCCACAAGAGCGTATCGCTGGTTTTTAGCCAACGGGGGATGCGGAGTTGACTGAGGCCTGGGTAATCCTGCAGAAATTCTTGCCATTGCTGCAGCAGGAGAGGCAGCAGAACATCATCCCAGATTGGATGATTTTCCCGATGGCAAAGCTTTCGTTAGGACTTTCATCGTCGCGGAGGATTTGCGGGGGCCAATGGGGATGCCCTGGACACTTGGGGCTGTCTTACGTTCTTCGGTGAAATACAGTACACGATATTGCTCGGTGAGAAATTGGTTTAAATCGTACAAAGTGGTGACGATAGTCTTGTTTGACACTGATTGTTCCCACAGGAGGAATTGCCTTCGGCAATTTGCTAGTGCAGATGGCGATAAGTAAGACAACGTCAAAACAGTGCGTCACGTCTGAGCCTGGATCGAAAACTTGGAGACTCACTCGAGTCTTTAAACCAAGAATCTGCGACCCTTAGGTAGGCTGGACGAGGACGGACGGGTCTTTGGGGATTCGTTGAGGCTGCGAGCAGACGGGGTCTTGCGCTGAATGTCCGTACGCTTCGCGGTTACCAGAGTTTTCGGATGCCGAACCTTCTCCGGAGTTACAGAGGGAGACGAGAGACTGTTAGACTTCGGCGCATGACATAGTGACATGACAAGGCCGAGTTAGCGCGCCCTTTGGTTTCGGAAAAACAACAAGAAAGAGAAGTGAACTGTATAAATACAACAGACAATGAGTTGAGTTGAGTGGGCTTACTCAACTAAGTTTATTCATTAATTTAATTTAAAGTAGTTTGGAGAAGTTACAATTGTTCAAGTCAAATCTGCTGCTTCGGTTTGCTTGCTTTTTCTCTCACTGCTGCTTCGTCGACTCTGCCACTTCAACTGTCTCTCCCTCGTGCTCCTCTCTTCTGCTGTCTGCTGTACTCTCTGTTGTTCTGCTGTTAAACTCTGCTGTTCGTGATCATCTCTCCGCTTGCTGCTGTTAAACCCCTGTAACTCTCCATCGTACCTTACATATATATAATTTATATTTGTATGGAGGATATATTTATATATGGGCACAATAATGGCTGAAAAGAATAATATATAATATAATAAGCCAATTATTTTACTAAAGCGGTAGTCAATTTTGGCGATGGCAAACGATTTATTTTCTTTTTTCACAGCTAGTACATTTAGCTCGTTCAAGAAGACGGAACTTACTTCCAGTGTCTCCTTAGGCCACAATCGATACTTAAAATACTAAAGCTGTGTATCCACACTCAAATTTGTATGACAAACAAATTAGTTCCGTCAAACACGTCGAAGATAAAACCTGTTATATTTTCGTCAAACACGCACTTCAAACACGAAAATTACTGCAAACAACACTATTCACGTTCAAAATTTGCTTTAAACACAACACGTTTGTCATACAAATTTGAGTGTGGATACACAGCTTAACTTACTACTAACAATCGATACTTAAAATACCGACATCGATATATGTGTAAACATTTAACATAATTCATAAATAACTGGCATCTTACAATGCGGCCGTGCTGACGAAGAATCGACCTCGATTCTAGTTGCTCACAAAAAGGGGAAAATAATAAAGTGGCTAGTGTCGCCTTTGTTCGGATATCAGAAGTGCAATCTTGATCAGAGGCTGCCCATAGTTTTAATTTGGAGGCTTCTAGTATCCCGTCATACGGCAGTTGGGTGATCTGGGAGCCCTTCACATCCCGGATAACATATCGGTCATTCGAAAGTTTTTTATGAACAACGTAAGGGCCACGATACCGTCTGATAAGTTTTTTGTTTGTACCTGCCGACGTATCCACATTCTTAATAAGTACGAAATCCCCCTCATAAAAACTAACGGCAGGGAGGTGATGCTTCGCATAATACTCAGCATTATATTCTTAAGACTTGACAATGTTAGGGAAGGCTACTCTCCCAACCGTTCGGTTAGTTTATCCACTACAACGCCTCGTTGTTCAATCCCGAATAGGAGTACGGAAGCGGCAAATTTTGTTGTGGAGTGGGCGGAGTTTTTCAATGCAAACTCTATGTTCGGCAGTTTTTGGACACAATCCGAGTGGTCCACGGGTTCCGTCAGTTTACCTAGCATAGGACCCAGGACACGATTAACCCGCTCGAATTGGCCATCGCCCGGGGTGAGGCAGTGGCATTCTGCACATGGATTATATTATTGGCCCTCAGAAATTCTGCAAATTCGGAAGAAATAAAGCAGGTACCGCGCTCCAGTTGAACTAGCGTCACAGTGTAACTCTGTTTCAGACTTCGGGTTATATATGGACAGAACGGGGATTCGATCAGTTTCGACTTCAGGGTTCGGAAGGATTCGAGGCATTCCTCGGGGAAGACGTAAGGGGTATTTTTTCTTAACAGTCGGGACATCGGATACGCAATCTTAGCGAAACCAGGTACAAATCGGCGGAAGTACGAAGATAAGCCTAAGCAGCGCTCTAATTCCTTGCTATTTCTTGGGTTGGGCAAATCACGTATCGCCTGGAGATGAGCTGGTCTAGGAGTGATACCGGCAGAATTGGATAAGTAACCCAAGTACTCTAGTTCCCTATACGCAAAACGGCATTTGGCCAGCTTGAGGCATAGCTGTTCATAGAATCGAGAAACCATGCTATCGGTAACGCTCAGATCATTGACCTGCTGTCTCGGTGCTCGGTGTTCGTTCATACTCTGTTGCAGCTTGAGGATCTGCTACTGCAGTTGTAGCAACTCATGCTGTTTTCGTAAAGTTAAAGTGGTGACTGTATCGGAAGACGGCACGGAGGTCACTAAGGCGGGCATATCTTCCCGTGGGTCCGTGGCCAAGGGATCGTCAGAGTCGGTGACGGGTGAGGCAAGCGCGGCAGCAGCATGCATAGCGGACATGTAAGCGGCGGGTATAGCAGCAGCGGGCCCAACAGGGGTGGGTATGGCAGCGGCGGACACGGCAGAGGCGGGCACGGCAGCAGCGGGTATGTCAGCGACGGACACAGCGGCAGCAGGTACTGCAGCGGAGGGCACAGCAACAGCGAGTGCGGCAACGACGTCAACGAAAGCGAGGGGCACAGCAGCGGCAGGTACTGCAGAAGCGGGCACAGCAGTGGGCACGGCAGCCGCAGACACCGCAATGACGTCGACGACAGCGGCGGGTACTGCAGCGGCGGTCACAGCAGCGGCGGGTTCAGCAGTGGGCACAGCAGCAGCGCGTACTGCGATGGCGATAGTCAATTTGGCGATGGCAAACGATTTATTTTCTTTTTCGCAGCTAATACGTCTAGCTCGTTCATGCGTCACCGGAAGAAGAAGGAACTTACTTCCTTAATACTGACAATCGATACTTAAAATACTAACTTACGGTAAATGTTTACTACTACTACTCGAGATTTCAGTGTTAAAAAGTGGAAAAATCGGGTAAAGCTAGATTTCAGTGTTGTCAAACGTTTTTTTTTATTTGGCGCGCTGTTTGACCGCCCTGGTAGTCAAATATTTTAATCTAAACTCTTAAGTCAAGGAATATTCGTCTGCTCTGGCAGCCTATTCTAAACTATATCAAGAAATATTGTAAACTCAACAATATTTTCGTTCGTTGAGAATTGTCCGAACAAAAGATTCAAAAAGCCCGCGTATTCGAGTATCCAAAATTCGGCATTTTGCAACACCATCTCAAAATTGAACAGCTTTTTTTAGCCGGAAACAGCTACTTTTAGCTTTAGTCCCGCTAAAAATATTAATTTTCTTTTTGTTAATTACTCAAAAACTACGAAATAAATCGACAAGGCACACCTGAGGTCGTGCTCGTGGAATTTTTCTCTCAACCGGTCGACACAACTTGACGCCATAAAACTCTTTTCTCAATTGATATCGATGGTTTGTCATCGATATCGTTGATAAACTTTAAATTATGCCCCTCTGAACTGGTTCAGTACAATCGACCACTTCTCGTATCTCGACCCATTCCCACATTCGGCCGGACTGACTTATCATTCGTCTCGAATGTTGAATGGTCTGATGAATTCACTTGACCATTCCACGACTTCATATACTCTGCGACAGTTGAGGTTTTCCCAGGACCTTCGTGATCTCCTACCTTTTCTACGTCATAGCGTCCATGAGACTTAACTTTCACCACCCTATATGGTCCAAAATATTAAGCCTTAAGTTTTAATCGTGAACCATATTGCGTTCGCTTAATTGCTATCAAATCATCGATTTTATACTCCACGTTTGCGTTTTTTTGTTATAACTTTTACGATTCTCTTCTTGGATTCTCTCAAAATTATGCTGAGCTTCCTGACGAACGTTAGTGCGTTCAATTTCTAGCTCTTCTATGCCTTCCTCTTCCAAAAGTTCTTGTAACTCAGGGAAACTATTAGTCCTCATCTCAACCCCGGTTAATAATTTAAATGGCGACACTTTTGTGCTTCTAGGAGGGGTACTATTGATTGCTTGCTGCACTCTTTCAACGTACCTATACCACATAGTCGGTTTTTCATAACAAAGTTTTGTTAGCATAGGAATAATTATCTTATGGATACGTTCAACTTGACCATTTCCCCTAGGTACTCCGGTAGCTATCATTAAATGCTGAATGTTTTGCTCTTTACGATAATCTCCGAACTGATGAGAAACAAATGCCGCACCTCTATCTGATATAATACGCCCTGGATTTCCAAAAACTGATGCTTGACGCCTGAGTCTATCTACTACCGCTTCTGATGCCGTATTTTTTGTTGGATAGAGCCACACAAATTTCGAAAACGCGTCGACAACTACAAATAGATAGTTCTAACTCTTCGCTGTCGGATACATAGGTCCTACATGATCAACATGATAAGTCCCTAAAGGTCTAACTTCTTTATTTATTGGAGCTAAGAAACCTTCTTTCTTGCCTGCTTTACCTTCCGAAACAATGCATTCGATACAATTTTTTACAATCTCAGAGGCCTTTTGGAACAACTTCGGTATGTAAAACTTTCTCTCAACTTCCTCTTGAGTTCTTTTGGCCGAAAAATGACCCTTTCCATGTGCAATCTTAATTAATTCCTCTTCCATAAGTGATGGGACTACAATTAAATCCTTAATGGGATCCTTGTACAAAACACCGTTTTTTATAAAAAAAACTTCAACTTCAAGTCTGATGCTCTAAAACAGCTGTCACTGCCCTAATCCAATCATCACTAGCCTGAGCTATTTTAAGTCTGTGATGCATTGAATCCTCTAACATTAAACAGAACATACGACTTAGAGCATCTACATGCTTCATTATACTGCCACTTCTATGTTCAATTTCATACTTGAAGAAATAAAGCCCAAAGCGAAACTCTTACTGTAATGTCTCTTTTTTTCATTGTCATTGCAAAAGCATTGCAATCTGTTATGATTTTGAATTCTATTCCTAGTAAATATACGCGCCACTTCTTCAACGCCTCCACTATTGCTAACACTTCCAATTCGTATGAGTGATATTTTTCTTCCGCAGGCTTGGTTTTCCGGCTGAGATATTCTACTGGATGGAATAACTGATCATCGCTATCTTTTTGTAGAAGAACTCCTCCGTAACCAAACATGGACGCATCAGTGTGTACTTCAGTTACTGCCTTTGGGTTATACAATCGTAAAACTGGTGCGCTAATCAAGGCTGCCTTTAGCTGTTCAAATGCGATTTGATGATCGTCACCGAACTCAAACGTTGACAGTGGTTTCGCTATCAATGCGTAAGACTCTATGAAACGACGAAAATATTAAGTTAGCCCAAGAAACCTTTGTACACTCTTGTAATTCTGTGGTTTTGGGTAATTTTTCACCGCCTGTGTTTTTGCTTTAGAAGGCCTTATAGAACCCTTTTCGACAATGTATCCCAAAAACTCTATACTTTCTTTTAAGAACTGACACTTCTGCCATTTAATGCGCAAACCAAACTCAGATGCCCTATTTAACACACAGCTTGTAAATTCCTTCTTTAATATCCTTTGAAGGAATAATTAGATCATCCATATATGTTACGACTGTGCCATCTCTAATCAAATCAATAAATGTTGCAAAGATGTAGCAGGAAAACACATGAGGGGAATTCGAAATTCCAAATGGGACATACAAAAATTCGAACTGACCGCTATGTGTCACAAAAGCAGTATTCTTCCTTGAGTTGGGCTCCACAGGAACATGAAAATATCCATTTTTCTACTGTTGAGTCCACGATACCTTTATCAACGAAAGATAAACGCCTTGGCCGTTCGTATACTGGGCATTCGTCACTTAATAATATTTTCATTTCGACTGGACTCTTCTTTGAAGACTGTGGTACATAACTGTGAATAAGCTGCTTGACTTCTTTGACGTCCGATTTAGTTAAATGGCACAAATCTATTTCACTCTTTTCTTCTTTAGCTAATAAACACAAACTCTCAAATTCCTGTAACATACCCTTCGGAGTTTTCACTTCTTCATTGTGTACAGTTTCTTTCGCTTCTGTGTTTGGCATCACTTCTTCTTCTCTAGGCTTAAAAGTAGCATTTCCTTTTGTGATAACCAAATTAGCTAATTCTAAAATGTTGTTTCCAATCACTACTTCGTAGTCAATATCCTCTTTTCTATAAACGTGGAACGTTAAGGGCCATTGAAGACCATCAATATTCACCTGCGCTTTAAAACTACCTATAGTATTTAGCTCACTTTTACACACTCCCAATAAACGGTTTCGTTCATCGTTTAATTCTATACCATGAAGTTTTCTGATAATATCATCTCTTATTAAACATAGATCACATCCTGTATCTATGAGTGCAGACAGCTCAACGTCTCCACATGATATTGTTTTGAAAATAGCTTTTCCTTTTACATTAATTTCTTTTGACATTGTACTAGCCCTACTGTATTCCTTTTTAGTATCTAATTTACGTGTCGGGCATACTGATGCTTTATGCCCTATCTGATGGCATTTAAAGCACTTAATCTTCGGACACTCACTCATCAAATGAGATACTTCGCCACACTTATAGCATTTTTTCGGTTGTTTAGATATTTCCGCTTTTTTATCATCCTTCTCATTATGATTTCTATTTCTATTTACCACTTGAGGGTGACCAAAGTAAACCTTTTCGTAAATTGTAATCTGTTCCTTCAGCTTAATGACTGTCTTTGCCTGATACAAGTTACTTTTGTTAGCTTTTGAATCAGGTATTCCTTCTATGAAGTATTCTATAAGACTAGCTTCATCTAAATTTATGGAACTGCCTATTTCCCTCAGACTATAAAGGTACTCACGAAAATCTTCATTTTGGCGTTTATCTCGCAACAATTTATGTACTTCAATTGCTGATACTTCTGCGCCGAACTCGCTTAACAAAATTCTTTTTAATGATATCCAACCAGTCACTCCTCGCTCACTACGCACAAAAACTTTTGCTGCACGTTTTAATAATTGAATAATTGAAATGATCCCGCATCATCACTTTCGGATTCAACCTCGACTTCGTCAGCCACCAAACCGAAATGTTCGAGAAGACGATCTAGCAACGATTGCTTTCTACCAGTTATTGCCAAATTCAAACTGGCTAACTTTGCTTTGAGCTCATTTACATTTAAACTTAATACTTCGTCTCTATTCATTTTGTATTCGTCGTAGTTTACTCGTTACAGCTGAAATTTCAATATATTTTACAAAAGTATAATCTTACTCTATTGTTAGTAATTTAATTTTCTCTTCTTTTAGCAATTACAAAATATAATTATTTCTCTTTTAACATTTACTTTTCTTTTAATTCCAAATTTATTTACTTTACTTTTGAATCAACATTAATTTACTTTACTTTTATTGAAGCCAGTCTTTAAATTATTAGTTATAATTTTGACATAAATTTATATTGATTTAATTTAATGATTGCATCAACTCAATTTAAATTATAACATTTTTCGTTCTGTAAACATAATGTTAATTAACATAAACATCTGGCTCACCACTATGTTGTCTTCTCGCTCGCTCGTGCTGACTCACCAACGCCGTTTATTCGCGCCAATTCTGCTGATATGCCGATCTATCACGAATGCTCTCACTAACGCTGTCTCGCTCGTGACGCCAATGCCAATGCCGATGTCTCGCTCGTGACGCCAATGCCGATGCCTCGCTCTTGTACAAATTTTTCTACTGACGCCGCCAAACTTGTGCGTCTAATGCTTTCTCGCTCTTGCCGCCAATTGTTGTAGCTTCTCTTGCCGCCAAAATTACGCTATACTAGCCTCATTGCCACGTAAATTTGTGCAAAATTCCAACGATCGTCAATCTCTTTGCGTTTTCAGCCTCTTTGCCACGCAAACTTCAGGGTTCTATACTGTTCGCACCTCCACACTTTTCACTCTCACTTGAACTTGGACGTTTCGCTGTCTCTCTCTAACATACAAGCATTCATCAATTGGGGTGTGTTTTTTTACCGCTCTTTGTACATTTTTTTTCGAACTTTCTGTCTTTGGCGACTCAATTTTAATGAATTTTTCGCTTCGAACGATTTGTTTTAATTTTTAGTGTTCTTTATTTAACAACATCTTTTAACTGCACGTAAGTTCGATGCACTATGTAAATGTACGTATCTCACTTCTGACACCAATTTGTGGGACTGTTAGTGCAATCCCATTTCTGACACCAATTTGTGGGACTGTTAGTGCAATCCCACTTTTTCCTCCCGAATTTCTAGGCCGTTTTTACTCACAATCAATCAGTTTTATTCAACATTATTTCTTTATACATTTATCACATAACTACACTCTTCTTATTCGAGCAGCCACGAGGAACACAACCGGTCGACACAACTTGACGCCATAAAACTCTTTTCTCAATTGATATCGATGGTTTGTCATCGATATCGTTGATAAACTTTAAATTATGCACCTCTGAACTGGTTCAGTACAATCGACCACTTCATGTCTCTCGACCCATTCCCACATATATATATGTAAATAATGTTCGGCGCATGCCGGGTTTGTATGTGTCAGGTTGTGGTTTTGCGTGTGTCGCCGCATGTCGAGTTTGTGTGCGTGTGGTTGTAGTTTTGGATATTTCACATTAATGACAATTTCATCATTATTGTAATATTGCATCAGCCTCTAATTGTGTTTTGATTGGTTGGTTGTATTGTGTCGCTTTTAGAAGTACCGTTTTAGCGGGCACCAGAGTTCTGACGCTGTCGCCGAGTGTGGTTCGATGGTAGACACAAGAAAGAGAGTTCAGAATCAAGGCAGTACAATTCTGAACTCGAATGCGATCGAAACTCGCTGCGCTACAATGGACGAAAATAATAGTGACCCGACATCAGAAGTGGGATCTGGCCCTCTACCTTCAACAGTTGATGCATCTTGGAAAACCATAATGGAGTTGCAAAATAAAAATTTAATTGAACTGGTTCGGGCCATACAATCAATGATTGATACTGTAGAAACACCAGCCGCAATGTTTCTAAGTATGCTGTCGAATCGACCGAATGACGGCGAGTGTCTCGCAGTGCATACAAGCCGCATGGTTACAGAGCTGACGACGAAATGGCGCCAAATAGGAATTGAAAAGATTGCTGTCTCTGTCACTCTTCCATTGCAGCGTTTAAGCTTCACGTCGAATGTTAAAACAAGAAGCGATTTGCAGTCCGAATTAAAAGCGTTCACTTTTAATAAAAGGAAATTTGGCTTTATGGAGCATCAATCCGAAACTTTTCCCAAACGGCAATAACAATCATCGATAGAGTGTCACTTCTGCGGCAAATTGGGCCTGTTCATGCCACCGGGTAAACAGCAGAGAGTGAGGGGTAGGGTTTTTCCCAAAACCGAATTCGGTCATACTGAGGAGGGTGACGAAGGGTTCTCCTGTAAATCGATGGCGAATATGGATTCAATCTAATCCGAGTTTTTCACCCGAACACCCGTTCCTTCTTTTCAGAATTTTCTATCTCGAAATTTGTATACTTTTAACCCGAAACATTTCGTGTGTGTCGGCCACCTGTGCATTTAATAAAGCATAAGTTTTTTAACCGAAGTTATCGCGCGTTATTAATTCATCCCTCGCTCACCCAGAAGAAATTGGCACCTGCAAACCACTTGTAATTTATTTGGATCCTTCCGCCCCTCCACGAACAGGGCCATAAAATGATTGACTGCCGACTCAAGAAACAGCAAAATCATTTTGCAAGGGGTAATGAACGACGTGGTAGACAAGAATGTCACCATAAGTAATGTAAAAATTGATGACAATTGCATTGAAATTCTGTTTTATATAATAAGTGATACTCACATGGAAAACAATATTGTCATTGGATGGGAAATACTAATTCAGGTTTTCGATATTGTTGTTTTATCAAACCAATTTAAAATCTCAAGAACCAAAATATTCAATTCAATCAATGATGGTGAGCCAACCGATATTGATACAGAACTTGAGGGTCAAGACAAAGTAAAACTGCATTCATTGTTGGCAAAGTATTCAAATTCTCTTAAAAAAGGTATTCCACGTACTAAAGACATGGTTGGTGAAATGAAAATTAGATTAATTGATCCAAGTAAAAAGTTCAAAGCCATATCGTTTAAGTCCATGCGAGCGGGAATTAATAAGGGAAAAAATTAACGGATTGCTAAAATACAAAATAATTAGACCAAGCTGTTCTCCTTACGCAAGTCCCATATTGTTGGTCAAGAAGAAAAATTGTTTAGATAGACTTTGTGTTGATTACAGAGAGCTAAATTCAAATAGAGTCGCCGATAAATACCCGTTGTATAAGTGTATACAGGATCAAATAAATAGACTTTAAGGAGTTAATTATTTTACGTGTCTAGATATGGCCAGCGGTTATTACCAAATTTCCTTACACACCGATTCTATTGAGTACACAGCATTGGGGTCACAGATGGTCATTATGAATTTTTATCAATGCCGTTTGGGCTTAGAAACGCGACGATGTAATGATAATTAGTAATTATTGTATTACGCAAAATTAACCTCAACAAAAGATCAAACGCTATAAAGATTAGAAATTGTTCTTAACACATTAACAGAAGCTGGATTTTTATTCAACACTACAAAGTGTTCTTTTTTGAAAACATCGGTTCAATATATAGGCTACAATATTAGTGCTGCTGAAATTCGTCCAAACCCGCAGAAAATTGTAGCATTAACTGCTCTTCCGCCTCCACAGTCAGTCACATCGCTAAGACAATTCATTGGCTTAGCATCTTATTTCCGACAATTTATTGGGGGATTTTCACAATTGATGAAGCCGTTGTATTTTTTAACTTCAGACAAAAGTAATTTCGTTTGGAAAACGGAACATGAGCAGATACGAAAAAATTTGTTTCTATTCTTACCGAAAAACCAGTCCTTGTAATTTTTGACCCAAATCAACCAATAGCGTTGCATACAGATGCAAGTTGTGATGGCTACGGTGCTATTGTATTACGCAAAATTAATAACAAACCCCCACGTAATTGAGAACTATAGTAAAATTACTTCACCTGCAGAGTCAAGATACCACTCATATGAGTTGTAAACTCCATTAAACATTTTCGACATTATCTGTTAGGCAGGAACTTTACTGTTTTTACTGATTGTAACTCGCTAAAGGCATCAAGAAACAAACAAGACTTGACCCCCCAGAGCACAAGCGTCGGTGTGCACATGTGGACTTTTTGTTAAGAAATCCTCTATTACCAAAGCCTACTTGTGCAGTAAGGGTGATTAATGAGAAGAGAGTTAACTTGGCTGAAATTTCAAGCAACGGGCTTATTGCTGAACAGCGTCGAGACGTGGACATAGCCGAAATTGTGATTAAATTAAAAGAGTTTTCTCTTGCTAAAGACCTTGAGAAGACCTATGAACTAAGGGCAGAAGTTCTTTACTGAAAAGTACAGAGGAATGGCAGAACACGTTGTTTACCAGTAGTGCCACGTGCATTTAGATGGTCTATTATCAAATAAGTTCATGAGTCGATAATGCATTTAGGTTGGGAGAAGACACTTGATAAAGTCTACGATTTTTATTGTTTTGACAATATGTCAAAATATGTCAGAAAATTTGTTGATAACTGCATCACTTGTAAAATATCATAATCAATCTCAGGAAAAATACAAGCTGAATTGCATCCCATTCCCAAAGTCAATTTTCCTTGGCACACTATCCACATCGAGCCTGCTAGCCGAGCTAATGGCCAAGTGGAACGAACAATGAGAACGTTAAAAAAATATGCTGACTGCGGTTGAAACTGGAACTCAGTCTTGGCAAGATGTGTTGGGAGAGGTGCAGTTGGCAATCAATTGTACAACTAACCGCGTGACGAAGGCTAGTCCGTTAGAAATGTTATTGGGAAAGATAGCACGTCCATTAGGATTTGTTCCACCTAGAGATATTGAAGATGAGGTTGATCAGTCAGATGTAAGAGCACAAGCTGAAAAGAATGTTTAAGCTACAGCAGTTTATGACAAAGAACGATTGAATAAAAATAAGGCAAAAGTAATTAGATACAAAGTTGGAGATTTTGTGCTACTTAAAAGCGAAGATAGGCATCAAACCAATTTGAGTCCAAAGTTCAAGGGACCTTTTGAAATAATTGATGTCCTAGATGGTGACAGGTACAATTTAAGGTCTTTAACCACTAAACGAAATTGCAAATATGCTCATGAAGATTTATGAAGAATGCCGGAGCGGCAAGTGCCCGAGGAGCTGAATGTGTGAGATGATTATAATAATACTGTTGAGATTGATAACACAGTTGCAGCCTATGAAGATAGTGAAAATGAAAATATTGCGAATCTTGAAGTCACTAAAGAAAGTGAAGTACACCAATAAGGGTGATAAATGATGTTGTATGGTTGGCCAAAGAAAAGGGCATAGTACTTGATAATATGATAATGCAAGCACAAGTGCAAAACATACTAATGCTTGTTTCGATCATGGCGTGTGGGGCATTGATTGTATAACTGTAATGTTAAAAGAAGAGAATTAAATAATGAAAAAGAATAATAATAATTGTTGCTCGTTCGACTAGTTAATCTAGCTCCGCCAGTGCCTTTGAAATAAATTTAATCCATTTAATCCTCAAGTTAGGTCAGCGTAAGCTTTTTAATTCTGCAAGTAATTTCAGGTTATTTTACAAATTTCTTATAACTAATAATTATACAATCTCATTCCACTTACTGTAGTCTTGGCCTCTTGGCTACGAAAAAACAACTGAACACGCGGTTCTTATGTATGTACTTAGATCAATGCAGCTGCGTATTTTCGCGCTTATGTGTCTACTTATGTATAATAAAGTACCGCAAGAGTAGAATGAGAGAGAGAGAGTTTTAAAGTTTTTAAAGAGCGTCATTCTGTTTGTTCGGACAGAGTTCCGTTTTGTGTTACAGTGGTACGAAGTTTATTCGCAGGCCCGAATTTCGGCAACATTCCCCTCCCAGCAAGCGAGCCACTGGAGCTTGCTTCATTTTTCCCGTCATCGAGGACTGCTAACTTTACTGCTGGTCTGGAGAGGACACCTAGTTGTGTCTGTACCTTCGCCTGCCGGACTTGACCATCTTCTGCGGTGGTCACTTCGACCACTCGACCCTTTGTCCAGGTATTACGACGCTGATTTTCGTCCACTATAAGTACAATATCGCCTACACCAATTGGCTTTACTTTTTTATGCCACTTGGACCTTCGTGTTATGTTTGGTAGCATCTCTTTGACCCAGCGTTTTCAAAATAGGTTGGCGAACATCTCACTCTGGCGGAGCGACCATTTATAGTCGATTTGTTCCGTATCGCAAATCGGGTTTTCTCCATTTGATGAGCCAAGCAACAGGTGATTTGGCGTAAGAGCTTCTTGGTCTTCGTCGTCCAGGTACACGTATGTCAGGGGCCTGGAGTTGACCGTCATTTCCACCTCTGCCATTGCGGTAAGAAGACTTCCATCTGAGAATTTTTGATTTGGTGTTATACGGTATAACACGGTTTTAACGGAACGCACTAAGCGCTCCCAGGCTCCTCCCATGTGAGGAGCTGACGGTGGGTTGGAGTACCACGATATTTCCTGCTGCGACAATTCTCGGTGCATTTTTGCATCTTCCAGTTGAAGTTTGTCTCTAAGAAAGGCATTGGTCCCTCGAAAATTAGTCCCGTTATCGCTATATATTTCCTTTGGTATGCCTCGGCGCGATATATGGCGTCTTAAGCCCATTAGGCATGAGTTTGTGGTTAGACTATGCACGATCTCAATGCTTATTGCTCGCATTGTGAGGCAGGTTATCAGCATGCCCCACCTTTTCAATGACTTTCTTCCATCGATAACTGTTAGTGGCCCAAAATAATCAACTCCTACATACGTAAACGCTGGCTTGAATGCACCCAGTCTAGCCCTCGGTAGGGGCGCCATTAAGGGTGCCATGGGTAGAGCACTACTCAGCTTACATTGTTGGCAATTTCGACGAATCCCTTTAAGGAGAGGTCTTTGTTTTGGAATAAAATATTTTTGCCTCACCTCATTTACTGTTGTCTCATGATTCATGTGATAATATTTTTCATGGTAGTGCCGGACTATCAGCTTTGTAACCCAGTGTTGGGTGGGTAGAGCGATTCGTCCTTCAGGGATGCCAGCGAAGCGACTGGCTCTATCGCGTACACACAATACCCCATGGTCATTTAGAAAGAGTTGTAACCTCCATAGTGGACTGCTCCGGCAAACGTGGTGGCCGCTTTCGATGGCTGTGTACTCTTCGTTGTAACATTCTTGTTGTATGTTCCGGTAAAGAAACATTCTGGCTTCATTAATTTGGGATGCCGGTCGGTTTGTATTCTCATTTGATATACGTATTTTCTTGATCAACTTCCTCTTATAGGCAAGCCAACATGCAATTGCCCTTGTCAATCGATTCCATTTTGAAAAGTACTCGTAATTGATTCTTACTGATTCCCTTCGCATGTGAAGGAAACGAGAACGCAGATCCTCAGTGGCTGTCCTTTCATTGGTAGTTTCCGTCGGCCAATCAGCCGGCGGTAGTTTTAGGAATTTGGGTCCTTCGAACCATTGTGTATATGTTTCAAGCCTATGTTGTCGTTTGGTGGCGATGTCCGCAACATTTAGTTTGCTTGGTACCCATCTCCAGTTTCTGGCATCTGTGAGCTCACATATCTCGGCTATCCTAAACATTACATATTGTTGATATCGTCGTGGATCTCCAATGAGCCACGCTAGAACCGTTTTCGAGTCGGTCCATAAGTAACATTCCTCAAAGTCGATTTCATGTTGTGCTATTATATTTTTCATCAGTCGCGCTCCAGTTTCTGCTGCCTGTAGCTCCAAGCGGGGTATCGAAAGCGGCTGCAACGGAGCTACCTTGGATTAGGCTGAAACGAGACTCAAAAGTATTTGGTTATTTTGTTCGGAGGCAGAGTAGGCGTCTTCTCCCGCATCCACAAATACGTGAATTTGAACTCGGCAGTCTTTTGCATGCACATTTTTAAAATAGCATCTCGGAATTCGCACGTTCTCTATCAAGGGTAAGAAGGACAGCCATGATTGCCACATATCCTGCAGATTGGGTGGTATTTCCTCATCCCAATCAATCTTCGATCGCCAAACTTGTTGAAGCAGTATTTTGAAAGCAGCATATTTACGTATATCAAAAACTGACATCAAAACTTGTAAAATTTCCCTTTTGGTTGGTGCGACTTTTGTCGCTATTATGTTGCGCTTCAGGCGTACAAACTTTAGTGCATAGGTGAAGGCATCTTGATGTGGGCTCCACCGCATGCCCAATATTTTCTCATAAGAGTGTATCTCTTCACTGTTAAAGAACTGTTTTTCGTCGTAGGTTGTTGTGCAGCGAGTACCCGTTTGGAGTTCGAACACCACTTGGGCATATGAAAGCCCCCGCGTGCGTGGACTTCTCTAACTTCCTTCGCTAATGTAATGGCTTCTTCTTCTGAATGTCATGAATCGATGTAGTCGTCTACATAGTGACTTGACTGAATAGCTTTAGCTGCCGCAGGAAACTCGTCCGCGTGTTTCTTAGCGTTCAAGTCGCGCACATAGTGCGCTATACAGGGTGAGCACGTGGCTCCAAATGTCAACACATTTAATTGGAAAGTTTCTACGACTCCGGTTGTCTGATTTTGCCATAGGAATCGTTGTGCTTTAGTGTCTTCTTCTCGTACTGCTATTCGATGGAACATTTCGGCGATGTCACCGATTGCCGATTGCTCTCATCCTAAAGTTGTACATAATTTGCAGCAAGGGCACGAGCAAATCGGGCCCCTTTAGAAGAAAGTCATTTAGGGCTACTCCTGATGATTGAGCTGCCGCGTCCCACACCAATCTGACCCTGTCAGGTTTATGTGGATTTCGTACAGTAAAAATGGGTAAGTACCATGCGTTTTCGGGTTTCTCCCTGATTTCTTCCTCTGGCAACTTTCTGGCATAGCCTTTGGCATCAAGTTTTGTATTTGATTATGTAGCTCATTCGCAAAAGGAGGGTCTGCTGCCATTTTCTTTTTGCATGCATAAGAGTCGTCGTTTTGCTACCGGCAGGCTATTTGGAAATACACGGGGGCCATCTTTCCAAAGCAATCCCGTGGTGTACGTCCGCGAGCTGTAACTAACAGTGTCCTCCAGAATCTGTAGAGATCGCTCTTCATCAGGGGACTTGGTAAATATCGGCGGTGATTTTTCCTCCGTTAGCAAATGTTTTTTAACCATCTCATGCAAATCCAGATCGCATTGACAGCGATGCAGGAAGAGTCCTCCCCCAGATCGTCCCGATCCGCCATCCTAGTCTCGTTTTTGCAGCTATTGGTTGCTGCCATTTTCCTTCGCGTACCTTTAGCGAAGCTATGAGATTCGGATTATTACTGCCGATTATCATTTGAGGCATTGCGTTAATGAAGCTCGGGATAGGCAGGTTTTTTAAATGCGGATATCTCTGTTTTATCCTATCTGCTATCATCGTCTCGGCTGAAAGACCAATGGACTTAACCGTACAGACTTCATTTACTTTAAACAATTTATTGCCCAGTCCTTGTTTTGAGATTTTCAAGTTCAGCTGCTTGGATTCGCCGGTCCATCTAATGCATAGTGGATTGGCGAAACCTTTCACTTCGAGCGCATCAGCCAATTTTTCTTCTACAAGTGTTAGAGTCGATCCGTCATCCATAAATGCGTAGATATCGACGGATTTCGAATTGGAGTGCAAAGTGACTGGAACGATTCGAACATAGCATTCTGGTTGGTTGGTTAGTGACCCACGATGATTGTGCAGAACGCTTTCCGTCACGTCCTTATGAAGGAGACGGTGATGTTTTGCTTTGCAGCCATTTATGTCGCAAGCTACGCGACTCCAGCAGGATCCCTTGTGGTTTTTGAGGCACTGAGCACATAGGTGATGGTTATTTATCGCGTTCCACCTGGCTTCGACTGACATCCGCAACAACTTTTCGAAAGACACTGGTTTGTGGTGTCCTTGGCATATCGCACAGACTGTGTTCTTAGGGCTATCTGTAGGCGCTGCGGTATGTGTATGCATCACTCCTCTGTTGATTCTCTTCTTGTCGCTTTCTAGTAATATGTTGGGCGTAGATACGCGACTCGCCGCTTCCGCCAATTCAAACAACCAATCCGCTAGGTGCTGTATGTTCGGGTAGGGTATGGATTTTGAATGTAGAGCCCAGTTAAGCATCATATCAGGTCCCGTCTTCTCGATAAGCTCTTGTAATAACGTAGGGTTGTTCAGGTGCGCATCTAGCTTGCTTGCCCTAATGGTAGCGCACATATTTTTCACCGCAAATGCGAACTCGATCAGCGGTTCTAGCTTGCCCTTTGGAGGAGGCAAATTTCGCACATTCTCCATCAACAGTTTTATTATGTGTTCCGGGCGTCCAAAGTATATTCTCAAAGTACTTATAACGCTCGGCAGCATTTCTGGGAACAGTAGGCTGTCTCGCACGGCTTCAAGGGCCCTACCTTTCAGACATCTCTGCAGACGCATAGCGTTCTCCTCGTTGCTGTATCCACCGATCCGGGTGCTAGTTTCATAGGTGCTTATGAAAAGTGGCCATTCTCTTGGATCTCCTTTGAAAACTGGTAATTCCCTCGGCATTGATTGTCGAGCAGCTACTTGTTGTGGTGTTATGTCGTTGGTTTTGCACGGCATGCTCTGCGCTCTGGTACTCGTCGCCTTTGGAGTATTGGTTGCACTATCATTCGTCATCATTATGTATCGATGTATTACAGCAGCATGTTGTGGATGATCCTTCGCTTCTCCGTTTGACTGTACTCTCGGGTTGAGTAGGACGTACTTACGGCGCAGATATTCCCTTTCGAGGCACATTTCGTCCTCTTATTGTTGCAAAAGTATTTGCTGATCTTCCGGCATTGCTTCATCTTCCACGTGTTGATCTTTGTTGCCTGGGTGGTTAACCTTGAAATGGGATTCAGTTTCGAGGTTATGTTCACCTTCATCACACACGTGGCGACATGTCTCGCACATCCAGGAGCTCGAGGTGGCACTGTTTTTCGATCCGCAGCAGGTGCAGTGGAATTGAGATGCACACCTGGAGCATGTGAGCATTTCCTGGTTGGCCGGCTCCTGGCACAGACCACAGTTTCCAGTCGTTGCCATGTCTATATGTACGTAATTTTACGCGTGGTAAAATTAAAATTTGTTCTTTCCTTGGGATTCGTATTAGTCCCTCCTCTTTAGGTCTCCGTAGCTCTACTACACCGTAGGAATTAAAGAATTTGCTCAGAATTCTTTACGAAAGAGTGAATTTAATTTCACGTAGAAATTAAAAGAATTTCACCAGTAGAAATTAAAAAGAATTGTTGCTCGTTCGACTAGTTAATCTAGCTCCGCCAGTGCCTTTGAAATAAATTTAATCCATTTAATCCTCAAGTTAGGTCAGCGTAAGCTTTTTAATTCTGCAAGTAATTTCAGGTTATTTTACAAATTTCTTATAACTAATAATTATACAATCTCATTCCACTTACTGTAGTCTTGGCCTCTTGGCTACGAAAAAACAACTGAACACGCGGTTCTTATGTATGTACTTAGATCAATGCAGCTGCGTATTTTCGCGCTTATGTGTCTACTTATGTATAATAAAGTACCGCAAGAGTAGAATGAGAGAGAGAGAGTTTTAAAGTTTTTAAAGAGCGTCATTCTGTTTGTTCGGACAGAGTTCCGTTTTGTGTTACAGTGGTACGAAGTTTATTCGCAGGCCCGAATTTCGGCAACAATAATAATGGTAACGCTAAAGTATTTGTAAGCAAACCTAAAAATATGTTGTATGAATTAAATTGAATTGAAATGAATTGAATTAAAATGAATTGTTAACATAATGAATTTATACGAAGTAAGAAAGGAAAACTAAAATGTGTTTAAAAGTATTATATTATTTGTTTGTAATAAAAAGAAAAAAAATAAGAAAAAGGAAAAAGAAGAAAAAGGAAAAAGAAATTAAGATAGCTTAAATGTTAGCATTTCCTACACGAGGACGTGTTACAGTCAGGATGGCCGTGTCGGCGCCGGGTTTGAATGTGTCTAGTTGTGGTTTTTGCGTGTGTCGCCGCATGTCGAGTTTGTGTGCGTGTGCTTGTAGTTTTGGATATTTCACATTAATGACAATTTCATCAGTATTGTAATATTGCATAAGCCTCTAATTGTGTTGTGATTGGTTGGTTGTATTGTGTCGCTTTAAGAAGTACCGTTTTAGCGGGGAACCAGCGTTCTGACGCTGTTGCCGAGTGTGGTTCGATGGTGGGCACAAGAAAGAGAGTTCAGAATTAAGGCAGAAACTCGCTGCGCTACAATGGACGAAAATAATAGTGAGCCGACATATATAGTTATAAATCCAATTCTTTCATTAATTAAAAAATTTGGATTGGTGAGACTCAAAAACGATCTTTATTGAAACAAAGCGTCTTAAGAACTAACTTATTCATACAGATATTCATACAGATATGATTAAAGTTCGGTTAAAAAGCTTTTGATATTAGTATTGGGAGCTTTTGATCTGGTGACAAGGGATCTGGATTTTGATTGGCTTATTGATTTTTGCGTTCTCACGCTTGGAAGATTTTTTGGGGACATTTGTTTATAGGATTTTTGTTTAGTCTCGGTTGCAGTAAACATCCGCTGTTTTTTAGACTAAGGGGGGGTCAAGTTATGTGGGTGATTGGAGTGGGAAATTGAGGGGTGTGAGTGGATGGAGTGGCGGATATATTACTCCCCCAACTAAAATAGCCTGTGCTCAGGCAGGAAATACAGAGTATAGAGTTGGATGTGCTTGCTGTGTTGCAAGTGAAATTTCTTGGGATGGGGACAATTCATGTAAAACGGGATTGTCAAAAGCTGAGTCACTTGATTGTACAAAAGTTTCATTCTTAATTTGTGTAATAATTATTTTTTTTGATATTGACTTAAATTTATAGATAAGATATAGGGTTAAACTTATTAGTGTAATTATAAATGTTGTGGTAGTTATGATATTAAATATTTTGTTATACGCAGTTTTTTCGGAAATGATTTGTTTAGCTTGGATATAAGATTGGTTCTAGTTTTGTTACATTGTTGGTTACACAAATATATTTTGGGTATAATCTTGTAATGTATTTACTATTGATATTTCATTTAACTGCATAGCACAGTCGTATATTTTTATTATATTATTTCCTTCTATGAATATTTTATTTTGGTTACAATTTTGTTTTGGGCAAGTTCCAAGTTACGATAATATTGGGTTCTACATAAATAATTGAATTGGTTTTGAACATCTTTGTGTATTTGCATTCTGCTGGTTTTTGTGTAATAATGCCAACTATACACTCATTTACTTCTTGTTTTTTGGTTGATTTTGCATAAATTTTATTATTTTGAATATAGTAAGTTTCTTGAATGTTTTCTGTTAAAGTGTTATTATTTTCATCTGGATAGGATATAATTTTGAATAGCGATGTTTTAGATATTTGTCTAGGTATATGCGAAATTATTAATATTTCATTTGTATCTGATTTTAACCAAGTAGATGTTTTTATGTTTAAGAGTTTTTCTGTATTTATGTTAAATATTTCTTGATGGCTTAAAAGTTTTGGATTAACTATTCCTAGTCTTGTCAACTGCATTCCTAACTCTATGTCTTCTATGTATTCTGTAAAATGCTCTAAGTTGAACATTAGTATGTTTAATTTTTTGTCTGCATCCTTTTGAATAGTAAGATTATTAGGAGTTCCATATTTTTGTTGACTGCTTCGATGATATGATTAAGTTCATTATTTTGGGCGCTATTTGCTGATAAATTATCAATTTTTTGTTCAAGTTCTTCTTTATCGTATTGGTCTAAGGTCCCGAAAAGATATTTATGTGCTGTGCCTATTATGTTAATAAGTCCTCGCTTATTTCTCTTTATTATTTTTATGCCGTTCATTTCGCGATTTAATTTTTTCGACTAAATCCTGAATGTGGACTACATTCTTATATGGTTCTGCCTACTCAACTAGGTTATTGTAAGTGGTTTGTATGTTGGTTAAATTTACAGTTAACTAATGATATTCAAAATCTGAGGGTAGTCCATGGTTCCTGTTTTGAATACAAGATATCCATTAGGTGCCTTTACGGGATTAATTTCAATGCTTTGATTATGCGTCGAGTGTACCATTGATAAGAGTAGAAATAGAAATAATATCTCTGAAATTAATTAGTATATTTACTTTAATGAGTTTTCTTTTTTCTTTTTGAATTTCGATTTGTAGTGTGTTGTTTGTCTACCTCGGTTTGTTTCAATATAATGTTTGTCGTCAACTTGGGTAATTTCACCTGTTTTCTTAAAGGGTGTTGTCGTTTTCGATCTAACTAAAGGGGCTTGTTTGTACTGTGTATTTATTTCAAAATAAAGATATCTGCTGGTGTTCTGTTTGTCGTTAGATTTTTGGTTTTATGGTTATATGTGTAAAGGATAGTTTCAAATTTAGTTTGCTTGTCTTCTATACTAGATTCTGCATTAATACCTCGTAGCTTTTCGATTACAGTCCTGTAGAATCTTTCCACGTCTGAAACACCATTTTTGCTCGATGTTATACTTATATTAACGTTTTCCGATTGTAGCCAATTTTGAAGTGCTATGAAAATGATAGCTGAATCTTTATCTGCTTTGATTTCTAAGGGTTTACCCATATCGTTAAAGATTGTTGTTATTGCCCTTTTTGTTTCAAGCCAATCTCGGCTTTTAACTTCAACTAAAGTCGCGTACTTTAAATAAATATCTATACAAGATAAAAATTGTTGATTGTCGATTAAATAGAAATCCATCAAGTATTTTTCAGGCGTTAAATATCTCTGGGGTGGTTTCAAAAGATAATTTGGTATTTCGGTTTTCTGATTTTGATAAATTGCATATATGGCATTCAATAATGAAGTTTTGAATTAATTTTTGATAGTCTGGATAATAGTATTTTTCTTTAAACCAGTTTTGAGTTTTAGTGATACCTGGATGAAGTAGTGATTTATGGTTTTTAAGAATAATTTCTTTGAATTCTGCATAAGTGGAAATGTCTTTTAATTTATTAGTGGTTCTTTATGTTTTTGTTTGGCTGTCTGGACTAATTATTTCAAGATAGGCTTCTTGGAGTATTTGAAAATCTACGTCGTTTTGAGTATAAAGTGCGTTATTTTTTGAGCATAAATATTCCTTAATAATTTCTTTAGCAAACTGATTGGTCATTTCTACATATGATATTTCTATCTTCGTTTTGTGAAAATAGTGAGTAACATTGACTTTATTTTCGTTGCATTTATTGAATTCTATTTGACGAATGTAGAAATTCAGGGTTTTTTCTGAAATGGCTATTAGGTTTTCGTTATCTTCTTGACCACTATGTACTGTAGCTCTAGAAGTACCTATTTCTTCAACTAAAAGATTTTCATCTATTTTTACTCTGGAAAGGGCGTCTGCCACATAATTCTCTTTTCCTGGTAAGTATTTTATTTTGTAATCAAATTCGTTCAATTTTATTTTCCATCTCTGTAATTTCATGTTAGGTTCTTTGATATTGTCCAACCAGACAAGGGGTTTATGATCACTTAGGATTTCAAAATGTCTACGGAAGAGGTATGGCCTAAAATATTTGGTTGCCCATACGATAGATAGTAGTTCCTTTTCTGTGGCTGAATAATTAAGTTCATGTTGGTTTAGTGTGCTACTACCATAAGAAATAGGTCTATGGTCTTGTGAGAGGAAAGCACCTAAAGCTATATTGCTAGCATCAGCGGTTAGAAAAAATGGTTTTTTAAAATTGGGATATGCAAGTATGGGATCGTTCATCCTTATGAATGAACTTCATTAGGCATTTTAATTTTTCAAAGGATGAAATATAATGTGGATCGGTTATGTTAATCTTAGCTCCTTTCTTTAATCCAAGGGTTAAAGGCTTTGCAATGTGTGCAAAATTTGGAATGAATTTACGGAAGAATCCGCATAAGCCTAAGAATGATTTTATTTCTTGCTGGTGCATTTTTTAGCCCAAATGGCACTCGTGTATACTCGTAATGACCATGTTTAGTTGAAAATGCGGTTTTTTCGATTGATTTAGGGTCCATTTGGATTTGATGGAATCCCTTGGCGAGGTCAATGGTTGTAAAATATTGACATTTTCCAAGTTTGTCTAATATTTCATCCATTACTAATATTGGGAACTTGTCATCGACAGTAATCTCATTTAGACTACGATAGTCGATTACTAGGCGGAACTTTTGTTCCTTGGATGCGTCCAGATTGGTGAACAATAGGGCGATTTCGATTTCCGAGTGATTCCCTGTTCTATCATTTCATTAATTTGTTTATTGACTTCGTCAAAGATTTGTGGGTATTTGTATGGGTGTTTGTAAATTGGGTCTTCGTGTTTAGTTCTGATGTTGTATTTAATTGTACTGGTAAAGGTCAAATTTTCACCTTTCCTATACTGGATATCGCAAAATTCATTCAATATTTTCCTTAACCTTTCTATTTCTTCTGAATTTAAATGATCAAGTCTAAATTCGTTTCTTTCCTCGATACCGTTATTTATTTCGAACTCTGGGGGAGGATAAGGTATTGATTCTTCTTTTTCTTTTTTATTGGTGTATTTGAAATTGTAACGAACACGCGGGTGTCGGAGTGCACTCTCTGTCTTTCTAACAAGTGGCTCGGCTGAGGCTCAGGGGAAATGGGGTGGTTCTTGTGCTCTCCCAAAACATGCGCTACATAAGTAAAACGAAGACAGAGATAAGGAATAAAGGACTACACCTAAATAGGGATTTTATGCAGAGGTGATGGAAGTTGCTTGAAGGACCTAGATGTTATTGCCTTCTCTTTACCCACCCAACCTTGTAATACCTAATGAAACCCGGTATTACCCATCTTGCGGCTGTTAAATCTCTTACGTCAGGTGCCCAAATCAACTAACTCAGCGATTCATCATTTCATACATATATTCAATTCAAGAAAGAAAAGGCATATGCCATTAAGATAAGAAGATAACATAGGATTTCGTATACCACTTATAAAATAGAAGCATTAACAATAATTTCAAATATATATAATTCCTAACTAATTCGTTGAGAGGAATCGTACAAAAATGTGGGTTGATTTATAAGTATAAATCTGAACTAACTAAATTTTACGTTAAGCATTTATTTCAATTTGAAAAAGTAAAAAAACCAACTAACTTGGTGGTCGCGGCAAGCGGTTATATTTCGCCAATAGATTTTATGCGGCTATGCCGTACTTACAGTTTGTAGAGTCCAATCCAGTCAGCAGGCCTGATGATGGGTGGAGCACTAGAGGCTGTTAAAATTATTAAGAAGGGTACCAAAATATAACATGCTTCTCGTTACCAATGTTATGACTTTTAGAACCTACTATATAGAAATTTCATTATTAATTTTATGCTTATAAATTTGAATACTTAAAGAAAAAGAAAAACGGCTGTTTGAGGGCCCACTACGGCTGGGGGGTGAGGTTGGGGTCATCAATGCTGGGTTTTTGAATCTGCTGCAACGTCTTCCCAGCAGTAATCTACAGTCTTGGTTGCGAGGGCTATCCCGTGTCCTCAGGTGCAACATTCACTCCAACGAGGGTTCACCTAGGAATATGGCTGGCTGGCTACGCCCCACACAGCAATAGGTGTGCGCACTTATGGCCAAATCGCTCTCCAACAATTTTCCGATGGTCAGTTCATGGACCGGGTCGACATTTATTTGGTCGTAGTCCCCAGAAGTCCGACATGAAACCATGGATGGGGTCGTCTTCTGGCCTGATGGCTAACTCAATAAGTACGCGCTTGCATTTAACGGAGGCAAGACAGCGCTGGCAGTGGCGTTTTATTTTCGTTCCTTAATTAAAATTGGAACTCGAAAAAAAAGGCGTGGACTTATGTAACGTCCACGAGGGTACCGGTATGTTACGTCACACCACGTGAATTGCTTGCACTTGCGGATTTTTCGCGTTCTCCCTCCTCTTATTCGCACAACTGCACTCTAGCTCAGACCATTCTAGACTCCCCGCATACTATTCAAGCTCACTTTTTGGCCCCTTCTCTGGCATGAGCTTTTCTATGGAAGTGGATCGTGTAAGCTCGGTTCCAAAAAAAAAAGCTCAAGGTCAATTCGCCGTAGAAATAGTGTATGCCAAATATATTCGTCTAGCTAGCAGATTTACATAATTTAATGTTTGAAACAGCGCACCCTTACACCACAGATTTGAATGACACGCCCTCATAAGTGGAGGCTCAAAGCTGAAAAAAAATCAAAGGGTGCCAAGCTGATTACCAAAGGTCCTTGGCATGGAAGGTGCCAAGATCTTTTCCTGAAAGGTTCTCAACTACATACAAATGATTTCTGAGTTTGTTCTTTATCTCTGACTTTAACTCCGACTGGTGCTAATTTAGCATTAAAATTATTGGCTAGGTTGCTGAGTTTAAAGTTACGCTGACTGTTTGGCCCACTTCGAAGCTGCGTATTTTACTCCTCAAGTTATATGTCCGTTGATTGGTATCATAAGCTTTATCTAAATATTTTTGAATATCAGATCTAATACTTACGAAATTGTCTAGACTATCTAGATAGGCTAGCCTAACCGTAGCTTCATTCAGTAGATTGAGGTTGGTCAATAATTTGTAGTCTTTTCCGTGGGTTATCATGTTTTGACCAAACACCGCCACATAGGGTGAAATTCAAATTGATTGATGAATATGATTTCGTAAGGCACTGTTTATACTACTGAGAAATTTATCCCAGTGACATTGATCCGAACGGAGATAGGACCGTAAGGCCGCATTAATTGATCGGTTTACTCTTTCAGCCGCATTGGCCTGTGGAGAATACGCAGCGGTAAATACGTGCTGCACTACGTAATCCCTAATAAATGTTGTGAATTCCTGGCTCTTAAGCTGAGTGCCATTATCACTGACTATATACTGTGGCACACCAAAGCAGCTAAAGATATCATCCCTTAAGATAGATATTATTACATTCGAGTTAAATTTCTTTACAGGTTTTAAGAAGGTAAATTTACTAAAGTGATCTAGAATGATAAAAATTCCGATATTTCCCTGTTTTGAGCGAGGGAAGGGACCGATAAAATCCACATATAGTCTTTGGAATGGTCGTTCGCTTATGGTTTGGTTTCCCATAGGCGGTTTTAGTTTACATGTTGGGTATTTGCAGGTTTGACATATCTCACACTGTTGAATGTACTTCCTAACGTCTACCACTAGTCTTGGCCAGAAAAAGTTACGCCGAATACGCTCTAAACATTTTGGTATGCCGCAATGGGCTGAGTTGGGAGGATCGTGGGCTGCTATAATAACACTGTTACGGAGATCTTGGGGCACCATCAATTTCCACATCTTATCGTTATCCGCTGAATTACCAGTCATAAAGTCAGTGCGATGATATATATATTGATTAATAACTTGAAAATCCGGAAGATTTGCTTTTACATATTTGTCTCTCAGAGATCTATATTCTTCGGATTCAAATGCCGACGAGGACAAGTCGATTTCAGGAGATAATTCCATTTCCAGGGAAGCTATTTCATTTTCAAATGATCGCGACAAAGCGTCAGCAACAACATTTTCACTACCTTTCCGGTGTTCCATCTGGAAGTTATACACCTGCAGCTTCATTGACCAGCGGGCTAATCGACCGCTTAGTTCTTGTTGGTTCATAAGCCACCGCAAACTAGCGTGATCAGTCACGACTTTAAACTCATGGCCTTCAATATACATCCGAAATCTTTTAATCGCCAACACTACCGCAAAACATTCGAGTTCGGTGACCGAATAATTTCGTTGTGCTTTGTTAAGTTTTTTAGACATAAACGTGATGGGTCGTTCAAATCCGAACTCATCAACTTGGGCTAAAAGCGCACCTACTCCAAGCATACTTGCATCACATTGCACTATAAACGGTTTCTTATAATTTGGGTGTGCTAAAAACGGAGCAGTGCTAAGTTTGGACTTGATGTTCTCAAAAGCACTTTGCGCTTCTTCGTTCCACGAAAAAGAATTGCCACGCAATAATTCTGTTAACGCAAAGGTGATAGTTGCATATTGTGAGATAAATCGCTGGTACCATCCAGTCATTCCTGTAATGTACACAACCGGAAATAATTCCAGATCATGTACATCCCCTCTTAGTCAAAAAAAAAAATCTTTCTTGATCAAAGAGGAGGTCGGGTTCGTCCTAAATAGGTGGCCTCTCTCTTGCAGTCCCTGTACATCAGATGTTACGATGGGCAAGAGCACCACAAATCAGGCCGAAGCCAACACATACGGGCTTAATGTATTGAGAAGTTTGGATCCGGTTGGGACTTCTGGCTGTCGGCTAGCAAACAGTCTTTGGGGGGGTTCTTTGGACCAACATGTTCTCAACACACCCGTATTACATAAAATAAAACAAAGTCCCTGTTGCACTAATATTACACAATTACTCAATTGAAAGAAATGAACTGAGAGATAGAAAAAAAGAAAGGGATATTAGTATCGCACGAATAGGGAAGCTACTAAGATGTTATTATAGCTTCGCGTCTTAACCCACCCAACCAATGATTTTCCTATCGCAAGATTCTGGAAAATCCCAAAATAATCAGCTCACCGCTCACATTTCGCCACAAGGAAGATTACACACTCTTTACTCAAACATTATAAACGATATTTATTCACGAGGGTTACGGAATACTAAAATACTTCGATAAGTCGGAAACATAATCCGAGTTAACTAAACTAAAATGATGATTATTATAATAAACGATACTCAAATTAAATATTTGGATCATTTCAGGCACCCAAAAGCCAAATTGGGAATAATATGTTTTGTTTTGTTGAATCTTAATTGTAAGGTGGATATATGTATATAAAATTATAGATATTCAAAATAAAAATGACAATTGAAATTTGTAAATATTCAATTTAAATTATGATTTCAAATATAAATGGCGACTCTGCTCACACAGTCAAAGGCGATTATCGATAGCGATTTAAGTTTAACACATGGATTGACAATTTCCTTTTCTTTTCAATACTTCCAATACTTTTTAACTTTACTGTACTCGAGATGGTTTTTCTTATTTGCAGATTAATTGACAAAGAACTCTTTCTTTTTGCATAAAAAAACAGGGAAATACCACATCGATCATGATTTATGGTTTAGAACTTAGGACTTACCCATCCGTCCGGTCCGTCGAAGGCCTTCGTCGTCCGCTGGATGATGCTTAGGAATAAAATATTAGGTTAAATCAAGCGACTGGCATTTCTATGCAACAAATTCGGCATTTCTATGCAACAAATGCCCGTATCCGATTCGGGCGGCTATTCCAAGCTAGTCAACTTCCTCGAAAAGTCTCTGTGCCCTTCACGGTGTGCAGCTTTTGAGCGGTGTCTCAACAGAAAAATATCTTTTGCAAATTTACAGAATTCCGATTGCGATTCCTTTTTCCAGGTTTCCAAAATACAACTCAATTATGGCTAATTTTTAAACGAACTTGTTAGAAATTTACAATGATTCAAATATCCACAAAAAATATAACTTACGATAATAAGATTCACAAAACTCTATAATATTAGTTGTCCTTGATGCTCCAAATTAGTATAAAGTTAATCATTAGGCTTGATGGCCCAGAAAATTTCAGATTTAAATTTATATATTTTTCCTCGAGGAGCGGCGTGGTTAAGGCGTCTAGCCAGGGCGGAAGTTCGTCAGAAAAGAGTGTGACCAATGCATGCGATCGCGCATGATAGCTATTCGCTAGGGTTGCACTAGTAGAACTATCGAACTTCTAAGCTCAGCTGATCATTATCATCGACGCACTTACCCAACCCTTACTGAAATTCAAATTAACGCCTTAATTTTTAAAAATAAAACTAACGGTAGAAACTGGGCACTACAACCACAGGATAATACTAGAGCTTGCTTCGGAGTATTAACCTGAAAAATGACAGTTACTGCCTAATGTCCTTAGCATGATAAGTTCGTAACAGTTTGCCATTCAAATCTTCCAACACGTAATAGCAGTTTCCTAATCTCTCTCTTATTCGGGACTTTAACCATAGCAAGCTCAATTTGGCATTAACACATTTTTGAAAGTTGCTTTGACCAAAATTACGTCTAAAGACTTCTTGTCCAACCTTGAAATTAACCTCCTTGGTTCTCAGGTTATATACCTTTGCATTGTGCTCCGCTGTTTTTGCTATATTTTTCTTGAGTAAATTACGGCGTAATGCTAATTGATCGTCCTTTCGCAACACGTTATTCGGTTCATTTAGCATATTTATCCTTTCGAGAAGAGTGTATTGGGAACCATGTGTGGCCACGTCAAAGCCAAACAAAGCATGGAAAGGAGAGCATCCTATACTCTGATGATACGAATTCCTTAGTGCACAGCTTATAGCGGGTATATGTAGATCCCATTCGCGCTGGTCCTTTTTGAGGTAGGCGCGGATTGCTGCAATGATAGATCTGTTCACTCTCTCAGAGGCATTCGACTGTGGGGAATAAATTGCTGTATACACATGTTTTATGCCCAATGTCGTTAACCATGCATTAAATTCGCTTGCCTTGAATTGTGAACCATTGTCGCTAACCAATATCTCGGGTACTCCATATCGAAAGAATATATTATCTTGCAGATACTCTTGAATCACATTGCTCTTAAATACTTTAAGGGGTTGAAGCCAATGATACTTAGATAAATGATCAACCACTATCAGAAGTCCGATGTGGCCACGTTTGCTTCTCGGATATGGTCCCAAAAGATCAATATATAATCGTTGAAAAGGTCTCTCTGATACTACAGCTTTACCCATCGGTGGCTTTAAGATTTGGTTGGGAGCTTTCGTTGACTTGCACGTCTCGCAATTCCGGATATAATCGCGCACTTGTATCACCATGCCGGGCCAATAGAATGTCCGACGTATGAGCTCCAAAGTTTTTGCCATCCCGCCATGTGCAGATATTTTATCTTCATGCGCTCTTTTGATAACTTCCTTTGATAAACTTTGTGGAATCCATAGTTTCCAAATATTAATTTGGCTGAACTCTGTTCCATCATCATGTTCCGTGCGTATATATACAAACTGATCCATTATTTTCAAATCCGGATATCTGTCTTGTTCTTTTTTAATTTTCTCTCTTAGTTGTTGATATTCGTCGTCATTGAAACTAGGTGAGTTCAAATCGACTAAGGGGCGGAGTTCCTCCAAAGCACACAAATCTTCCGAAAACATTCTGGACAATGCGTCTGGTACTCATTATCTTGACCTCTTCGGTGACTTACTTCAAACTTGTACCCTTGCAGCTTCATCGCCCATCTCGCAAGTCTTCCTTTCAAATCCGATTGTCGCATTAACCAAACTAAACTGGCGTGATCGGTTAAAACTTCGAATTCTTGTAGTTCAAGATAACAGCGGAATTTTTCTATTGCCTCCAAAGCAGCCAAGCACTCGCGTTCTGTCACGCTATAATTTCGTTGAGCTGTCGTTAACTTCTTCGACATAAACGCTATAGGTTTCTCAGCTCCTTCTTCGTCCAATTGTACCAACATTGCGCCCATGCCGTAGTTGCTTGCATCACAATGCACGTAGAATTTCTTGCTAAAGTCTGGATTGATCAAGATCGGGGCCGAGGTTAACTTTTCCTTAAGTTCTTCGAAGGCAACTTGAGCTTCCTTTGTCCATAAAAATTTCTTTTTCTTAGTTAGCAATTGAGTAATCGGAAATGTAATGTCAGAAAAATTATTAATGAATCTACGATACCAACCAACAACACCCAAGAAACCTCTGGTCTGTTTTATAGTTTTCGGAACCGGCCAATTTTTTATTGCTTCTATTTTGGCAGGGTCTGTTGAAATTCCTCCTCTTCCTATAATGTAGCCCAGATGTGGCACTTCTGTAACACAAAACTTGGTCTTTTCTATATTTAGCGTTAGATTTGCCTTTCTAAATTGTTGAGACATACGAATCAGAATCTCCAAGTGAGTATCAAAGTCTTCTGAAACAACGCATAGATCGTCAAGGTATCCGAACACACAATATTTCAGATCTGCTGGGATTAGATCGTCTATTAAACGCGCCATGGTTTGCGAAGCGTTGCATAATCCGAACGGCATTACGGTGAATTGGTAAAGGGGGGCGGCCGGGTATCGTGAAAGCTGTTATGGGTTTGGATTTTTCTGAAAGAGCAATTTGCCAGTAGGCATCTTTCAAATCGATTTTTGTTATAAAATTGGCCTTTGGCAGTCGCGCGAAAATTCCATCTATGCTTTGCAGAGGGTATGCATCCTTTTTTGTGACTTCATTTTTTTCTTGCATCCAAACATAATCGCACTTTTCCGGGTTTTACCACCATACGCATAGGAGAACTCCAAGGACTATTGGCTCTCTCGATCACTCCCATTTCTAACATTCTTTCGATTTCTTTATACATCAACTTTTCAACCGCTGGCGACACAGGATAGAAGCGTTGCTTGATTGGAGTTGCTTCTTTGATCTCTATGTCATGAACAATAAGTGGAGTTCGACCTAATCCTTGTTGTTTAAAATCCGGAAACAATTGAATAACATCACTTAATCTTTTCTCCTGCTCTGGTGTTAATACACATTTCGTCATCAACCGAGTAAATATTTTTGTCTAAAGTGGGAGTCTTACAACGAAATGAAAATTCTGGACATAACTCAAAAGATTTCCAGAAATCGATTCCCAAAATAAGTCGTTTTGCTAATGACGGGATAATAAAAAGAGAAAGAGGTTTTCGCTTGCTTTCATATTGCACCTCTGTTCTTACTATTCCGGTAACTGGATGTCTTTTCCCATCAGCTGTGGCCACACTTGATATAATAGTTGAAAATCCAGGGTATTTCGTCCAGTCTTTTGCTGCTAAATCTGATCCGATACAACTGATATTGGCTCCAGTATCCAATAGACCAAGCTCAGAAAAATTCGAGAAATTTAACTGGAGCGTAGAAACGGCCATCTGCGGCTTCATTAATCATACACGATATTATTAGTTTTTGGGCATCTTTTACTTTCTTCCAAAAAGCGACGCATACGTTCGCTCGAGCGACTTCTAATGAACTGGGAAGTTGCAACTTCCTGTGCAAAGATTTTGTCTCGAATCGCTAAATAGTTTTGCAGACGTTGATGGTATGGTAGTCTGGGATATGGCTGTATTTTATTTTCTCGCCGATTCGTTTCGTTATTATCTGTCAAATCTGGTGTTTTGTTCTTCGTCGCTGTATTATTGCTATCATCTACTGAGGGTCCACTCGATTGCGACGGAATGATGGGCCCTGATTGGAGTTTTTCGAACGAGCTAGACATACATCGCATTGTGGTTTATAAACATTTTTCTTTCCACATCCGTAGCAGAAAATGCGACGCTCTTCTAAGCACATGTCCCATCTGTGTCCTTCGATTTCACAATTCCAACAAATGTATTTCTTTTCCTTGACGTGAATTGCATTTAGCTCAGGTTGAATATCTTCCTCCTCGGGCTCTTCATCTGTCGCTTCAAGTAAAGCGATATTCTTTCTAACATTTGTATATTTTGTGATGCGTTTTCCTGATTCTTCACGGAGAAATTGCTCTCGGCGGTGCACCAATTGGCGAAGTTTAGATACCGATTCTATGGGAACGTATAATAACGCTTCTCGTACTTCAGAAATAAGGTTTCTTTGTAGCTGATGAACGAGTCGTTTTTCCTCCATAGGTATTGTCAATCTCGATACCAAAATCATTACGTCTTCGTAGTAAACATCAAATGCTTCACCAATCCTCTGTTTTCGGTTGCGGATTTCTTCAAGAATCAAATCATCATCCTTAAAATCGTCATATTCCTGTTTCAAATCCAGACAGAATTCTTCCCAAATAACTTCGTCATGGTCTTTTCGATAGCGCCAATACCATTCCTTGGTTCTTCCGGTTAATAATAGGTGCAAATTTCTGCACACCGGTGTAAAATCACTCTGAAAGTTATCTACAGTTAACGCTTTTATTCTGTAAAGAAATTCTGAAACTGTAGTACCTTTAGGAGACGCATCAAATTTAATACCCCAACTTTGTACTAGTTGGGCATCTTTTCCAGTATTAATGTAATGGTGAGATGTTGAATTCGATCTTGGCGTCAGAGCGCGATGCTGATCGTGGTTACTAGATTGTCCAACTGAATTATTTAAATTCAAATTTCCTAGTCTCTGATCAATTAAATATTCCATTCTCTCAAAAATTGCATTCACATTTACCTCAGCTGCTCTGCCTGAAGTTGATTGTTGCTGCGACCGAGCTGAACGCTGGTTGTGTTGATTCGCGTTCTCCCTGTTTACGTGCCGTTGAAACTTTTGGTTTTCTTCCCTAGCTCCTGATTTTAATGGAAAAGCCGGAGATGCTACATTATTTGACTGTGAGTGAGCTCTAGTATTATGGGTCTTCTCGTTTCTATTATCTATGTGACCCTCCGCTTGCTCAGACATTATGAACTGGACTAAATCTTTCTGGTGGCATACTTTCTTACAGCAATGACATTCCTGATGTTCTTGTATATAACTTTCTATACACTCTTGGTGAAAAATATGATTACATTTAGTAATCCTAAGCTCTTCTGTTTCAAAAATTACTTTCGAACAAATTGTGCATTCTGCTTCTGGTAGCACACTCAATTCTTCATTACTTCGAATTACTGGCATTTTGATTATTTTTCCACAAAAAAAAATTACTTTAGATAGTTTATTTAATTTGTTTTAATATATTTAAACATATAATTATTATCTTCCTTGTTTTGAAAGTGAGGGTGAGCAAAATTATAGGTGATGTACTAATATCGAGGGAGAAATGAACTAATCGATAGTTCAATCTCAAGAAATTTTTGTGAAGGGATAGAAAAATCTTGTCGTCCTAGACCTAATCATCTATATCAAATCCAAAACGAAAAGACTGATCTCAACAAACTCCTAAACTGAACTAGCTTTGTTTCATCGGTCAGAATTCGGACCTCGCCAAATATCTGCAGTTCCAGATGATTAAGCAGTCAATTCAATAGTATATGCTGAAATATTTGTTCTATTGTTATTAAAAGAAATGGACAAAATCAATAAACTACAATGCCAACGCCGACATCACAAGCTTAATATGCCTTACTGGTCGTAAATTCGAGACAATCAAATTGACAAATTCCAATAAAAAACACAGCCTATAATATACGTCTGTCATTATATTAAAGAGTTTGAATATGTTTCTAAATATATTCACCAATTCATGTTCAAGCTCCTCATCAATGGTCAGAACTCGGATTCTCCAAATATCTGCATTCCTAATAAATAAGTTACTCAAACAACTATCCATGAATACAGAAAGAAAGCGAAATGAAAAGAAAATAAAAAATTTGATAGCAAAGGAATAGATAAAAGACTAGGGATTTCATTAAGAGATAGAATAAGAAGTAGAAGGAAAAAAAAAGGAACCTGAAATTCTTGAACAACTCAGCTCAGCCTGAATCCTATAGAGAAACACGGTTGAACCGAAATACTGTAACAAGTCTAACAGGCCACACGTTGGGCGCCGAAATTATGTAATGTACACAACCGGAAATAATTCCAGATCATGTACATCCCCTCTTAGTCAAAAAAAAAAATCTTTCTTGGTCAAAGAGGAGGTCGGGTTCGTCCTAAATAGGTGGCCTCTCTCTTGCAGTCCCTGTACATCAGATGTTACGATGGGCAAGAGCACCACAAATCAGGCCGAAGCCAACACATACGGGCTTAATGTATTGAGAAGTTTGGATCCGGTTGGGACTTCTGGCTGTCGGCTAGCAAACAGTCTTTGGGGGGGTTCTTTGGACCAACATGTTCTCAACACACCCGAATTACATAAAATAAAACAAAGTCCCTGTTGCACTAATATTACACAATTACTCAATTGAAAGAAATGAACTGAGAGATAGAAAAAAGAAAGGGATATTAGTATCGCACGAATAGGGAAGCTACTAAGATGTTATTATAGCTTCGCGTCTTAACCCACCCAACCAATGATTTTCCTATCGCAAGATTCTGGAAAATCCCAAAATAATCAGCTCACCGCTCACATTTCGCCACAAGGAAGATTACACACTCTTTACTCAAACATTATAAACGATATTTATTCACGAGGGTTACGGAATACTAAAATACTTCGATAAGTCGGAAACATAATCCGAGTTAACTAAACTAAAATGATGATTATTATAATAAACGATACTCAAATTAAATATTTGGATCATTTCAGGCACCCAAAAGCCAAATTGGGAATAATATGTTTTGTTTTGTTGAATCTTAATTGTAAGGTGGATATATGTATATAAAATTATAGATATTCAAAATAAAAATGACAATTGAAATTTGTAAATATTCAATTTAAATTATGATTTCAAATATAAATGGCGACTCTGCTCACACAGTCAAAGGCGATTATCGATAGCGATTTAAGTTTAACACATGGATTGACAATTTCCTTTTATTTTCAATACTTCCAATACTTTTTTAACTTTACTGTACTCGAGATGGTTTTTCTTATTTGCAGATTAATTGACAATGAACTCTCTTTCTTTTTGCATAAAAAAACCGGGAAATACCAGATCGATCATGATTTATGGTTTAGAACTTAGGACTTACACATCCGTATTGTAGAAATTTACAATGATTCAAATATCCACAAAAAATATAACTTACGATAATAAGATTCACAAAACTCTATAATATTAGTTGTCCTTGATGCTCCAAATTAGTATAAAGTTAATCATTAGGCTTGATGGCCCAGAAAATTTCAGATTTCAATTTATATATTTTTTCTCGAGGAGCGGCGTGGTTAAAGCGTCTAGCAGGGCCGGAAGTTCGTCAGAAAAGAGTGTGACCAATGCATGCGATCGCGCATGATACCTATTCGCTAGGGTTGCACTAGTAGAACTATCGAACTTTTAAGCTCAGCTGATCATTATTATCGACGCACTTACCCAACCCTTACTGAAATTCAAATTAACGCCTTAATTTTTAAAAATAAAACTAACGGCAGAAACTGGGCACTACATTCCTAAAAATCTCTGAAGCTGTCGCTTGGTTTTCGGCACTGGGAACTCGGATATGGCTTTTAATTTTCGAGAGTCAAGGCAAAATCTTACCTTACCTGGTTTGACTAACAAAACGCAAGGGGAAGACCAAGAGGACGCGGGCGCTTCTTCTATCACTACTAGCTTTAACATTTTGTCTATCTCCATACATAATAAGTTTTCCTTCGCTGGTGATATTGGGTAAAATTTTTGTATAATCGCGCTTGGCGTTTTCGGTGTCAATAATATGTTCTATAAGGCTCGTAAAACCTAAGCCATCTCTTTCAAAAGTTGGAAATCCAGTTATTACAGTTTGTAATTGACTATGCTGACTAGCTGTTAATGGAAATTTATCCTCTTCAAAACAAACTTCATAAATTTTAGGGTCTGAGTGGATGTGAGAAATTGAAAGACCAAATGTTCTCCAGAAGTCCATGCCACAAATTACCTTTTGAGTAATAGTCGGTACTATGAGAAATTCTAAGTTGGCGCTTTTCGAGTTATAAGTGAGATTGCTTGTAACCTTGTCTGGGTTAACTCTTAACTTGCCCTCTCCGACTATATATCCTAGGTACTCTACTTTTCGTAGACAAAATTGACTCTTCTGTATGTTAATGGTTAGCCCTGCCTGCTTCAGACGAGCAGATACCTCACTAAGATGAGCAAGATGTTCATCGAAATGCTTAGATAATATCAATAGGTCGTCAAGATAAACTGATACTTGAGTTTTGAGCTGATACGGAATAACTTGGTCCATTAAACGACACATCGTTTGGGGGGCATTACACAGTCCGAAAGGCATTCTCCTAAATTGATACAGTGGGCGATTGGGAACTGTAAATGCTGTTTTTCCTTTCGATGATTCTTCCAAAAGGCATCTTTAAGGTCAATCTTGGAAATACAATGTACAGGGGGAAGTCTACTTAATAGGCCTTCTAGATTAGGTATTGGATATGCGTCTTTTACCGTAACCGCATTTAATTTTCGAGAGTCAAGGCAAAATCTTACCTTACCTGGTTTGACTAACAAAACGCAAGGGGAAGACCAAGAGGACGCGGGCGCTTCTTCTATCACTACTAGCTTTAACATTTTGTCTATCTCCATACATAATAAGTTTTCCTTCGCTGGTGATATTGGGTAAAATTTTTGTATAATCGCGCTTGGCGTTTTCGGTGTCAATAATATGTTCTATAAGGCTCGTAAAACCTAAGCCATCTCTTTCAAAAGTTGGAAATCCAGTTATTACAGTTTGTAATTGACTATGCTGACTAGCTGTTAATGGAAATTTATCCTCTTCAAAACAAACTTCATAAATTTTAGGGTCTGAGTGGATGTGAGAAATTGAAAGACCAAATGTTCTCCAGAAGTCCATGCCACAAATTACCTTTTGAGTAATAGTCGGTACTATGAGAAATTCTAAGTTGGCGCTTTTCGAGTTATAAGTGAGATTGCTTGTAACCTTGTCTGGGTTAACTCTTAACTTGCCCTCTCCGACTATATATCCTAGGTACTCTACTTTTCGTAGACAAAATTCACTCTTCTGTATGTTAATGGTTAGCCCTGCCTGCTTCAGACGAGCAGATACCTCACTAAGATGAGCAAGATGTTCATCGAAATGCTTAGATAATATCAATAGGTCGTCAAGATAAACTGATACTTGAGTTTTGAGCTGATACGGAATAACTTGGTCCATTAAACGACACATCGTTTGGGGGGCATTACACAGTCCGAAAGGCATTCTCCTAAATTGATACAGTGGGCGATTGGGAACTGTAAATGCTGTTTTTCCTTTCGATGATTCTTCCAAAAGGCATCTTTAAGGTCAATCTTGGAAATACAATGTACAGGGGGAAGTCTACTTAATAGGCCTTCTAGATTAGGTATTGGATATGCGTCTTTTACCGTAACCGCATTTAATTTTCGAGAGTCAAGGCAAAATCTTACCTTACCTGGTTTGACTAACAAAACGCAAGGGGAAGACCAAGAGGACGCGGGCGCTTCTTCTATCACTACTAGCTTTAACATTTTGTCTATCTCCATACATAATAAGTTTTCCTTCGCTGGTGATATTGGGTAAAATTTTTGTTTAATCGCGCTTGGCGTTTTCGGTGTCAATAATATGTTCTATAAGGCTCGTAAAACCTAAGCCATCTCTTTCAAAAGTTGGAAATCCAGTTATTACAGTTTGTAATTGACTATGCTGACTAGCTGTTAATGGAAATTTATCCTCTTCAAAACAAACTTCAGAAATTTTAGGGTCTGAGTGGATGTGAGAAATTGAAAGACCAAATGTTCTCCAGAAGTCCATGCCACAAATTACCTTTTGAGTAATAGTCGGTACTATGAGAAATTCTAAGTTGGCGCTTTTCGAGTTATAAGTGAGATTGCTTGTAATCGTACCAACTACCTGTTGCGATTGCCCATCGGCTGTCCTAACGTTACCGCGCGTTTTGGGGCAATATTGCTTGGTGGTCATAAGTTTTGTTGCTAATTCTCCACCTACTAGACTTTTGTTAGCTCCGCTGTCTAGTAAAGCAGTGTAAATTTGTCCATCTATTGATAAATCAATAAAGGGTCGTATGTCGTTATCCAGGTGGATTATGGTTGATATAGTAAGTTTCTTTAGCTTGTGTCTATTAGTCCAGAACGTTCGCAATCGTCGCCTAGATCGCGAGTGCGGCATCGCGTTGTCAAATAATTCAGATCTTCGCTTGGTATACTCTTGCAACCGCACATGATATGGTTTGAACTGTTTAGTATTAGGTAAGTCAGAGTTATTAAGTAAGGTCACGTCTGAGTTGATTATTAAATTCTTTGGTTTATCCAAGACTACGGGCGCACATCCCCCTTCACTAATCGGCGGATATCCTGCGACTGGTTTCCCGTACGCGGATTACATTTTAAACAATTTGGTTTATACACATCTACTAGCCCACACCCATAACAAAATATGCGACGTTGTTGCAAACAGTTCTGATAACCATGTCCTACTTCGTCACAATTCCAGCATTTTATTTTCTCTGATGCACGCAATGCGCATACCTCAATAGGGTCATCTGTTTCGTCATCTAGCTGTTCAACTACTGGTTCATCATGCATCAACGCATTCACCATACGTTTACTGCCTATTTGACGCGTTAGCTGTCTTGACCGAAAGCTGCGGAAAAATTCTTCATGCTTATGACATTCCCTACGCAAGGCGGCTAGGTTTGGGGTCTCTACATGCAAAATTTCATGAAATAAGTCGGGTCTTAAATTGTTTCGCACTTCAGCTATGAATTCTGAATCGTTTAAAGGTTCTCGCAAAGCATCTGTAATAGCCAGCATAGAATCGAGAAATTCATCAAAATTTTCGTTGGAGGCCTGCTTGCGTCTGCGAAGGGCATCCAAAATGTCTCTGTCTGATCTTTGGTCTTTATACTTATCTCTTAAACGAATGCATAGATCGAACCAGTTCATTTCGTTCGAGGTTCGATGACATCGCCAGAAAAATGTTAGGGCTGGTCTCGAGAAGAGCAGATTAGCGAATTTATAAAGCAAGTTAAAGTCTCCATTCAAACTTTGGGTTGTTAAGCAATTTACTCGATAAATGAAATCTTCTACAGTTATATCTTTGGAGGACCCTGTGAACCGTATATACCAGTTAAAAATTATACTAGATACTCGATCGGGTCGTTCTGTTACTATCTCTTGGTCAATTGCAATACCCACTGGTATCATTGCAAATTACGCACACGAGTGCTGTTTCACTTGGCATAGCAGAAGCCAAGTTTTCTAGGCTTCGTCTAACGGCCATACTAAAAAAAAACTAAAACTAAAACAAAAAACTTTGAATATTAAAGGTAAGTATCAATTTTTCGTAATCACGAAAAATACAAAACAACTAAAGATAATTTGACGATTCTATTTCGTACACACGAATTATGGATTCAAATTTTTAAATATCAAAATAATTTCTTTACAAATTTGGGACTTCTCCTTCAATAAGAGTTCAACAGCATTAATACCCCCACCACTCTGCACTTTATTTGCATAAACTGTATTTGAATGTGTAATTCGTTGAAAAAGGGACTTGCCAGTAACGATTCCAGCAAGAACAGTTCTTAATTTCACCTCACTACAACAACTTTATTTAAGATCTAGGAAATTGTATGGCCTGGTAGGTATCCGAACTATGTATATCCAGACACATATTGCTAAGCTACATAATTTCCCATATTTGTCTGTTCTATTTATTTAAAATGATTTGTTCAAAATTAAGAAAGAATTGAAAGGGTATACAATTTCACTTGGTCCAGCTATAATCTGATACTCATACGCTGGCCTATCCAAAGTGATATATTTTACCATCATATTGCACTGTAGAAGGTGTTGTGGGAAGTAAAGGAGTGGATTAAGGACACGTAGGGCAAAAAAATATCCTTGCTTCTTCGTGCCCCACGTTGGGCGCCATTTATTATGTAACGAACACGCGGGTGTCGGAGTGCACTCTCTGTCTTTCTAACAAGTGGCTCGGCTGAGCTCAGGGAAAATGGGGTGGTTCTTGTGCTCTCCCAAAACATGCGCTACATAAATAAAACGAAGACAGAGATAAGGAATAAAGGACTACACCTAAATAGGGATTTTATGCAGAGGTGATGGAAGTTGCTTGAAGGACATAGATGTTATTGCCTTCTATTTACCCACCCAACCTTGTAATACCTAATGAAACCCGGTATTACCCATCTTGCGGCTGTTAAATCTCTTACGTCAGGTGCCCAAATCAACTAACTCAGCGATTCATAATTTCATACATGTGGGATGTGGATTTGCGATGTGCATCAATCCCACTGTACACGAAGACGAGACGACGATCAAAGAGAGAACGTGAGCGTGTAAGAAGAGACGATCAAGAGGGATGACGAACGAATGAGAGATGACGACGAGAGAGAGTTGGTTTTTGCGCGTCGAACAAGGCGGACGTGTTTTGAGGTCTTGCGTCATAGTCGGATGCAAGGTCAAGTCGAGTACCATAGAAGGGTACTATAAGTCGAGTGTCAAGGCCGGACACTAAAAGTCGAGTACCATAGACGGGTGCTATAAGTCGTGTGTCAAAGTCGGACACTAAAAAGTCGATCGCCAAAGTCGGGCGTAAAAAGTCGAAGCGTCATAGACGGACGCCAAAGTTGAGCCGAGCCAAACGTCGATTGTTATTTAGCATAGTGTAATCTCTATGAAGTCGTATTATCATGTAAACCCCCTAGACTATAATTATATCGTAAATAAAACCCCACATATTTTGGGTGCTCATCCGAAATAGATTCAAGTTAGAGCGGTTACAAAAGAGTTTCCTCACATATTTTGTCGTGATAGAAAGAGTGCGGGATACAAGAGACTACCTCACATACATTTTTTGTGCGTTCGTGCGGGAGAAGAGTGAAAAAAAAAAAAAAAAAAAAATAAGTGATTTTTTTTTTCTCGAACAATCGTGTCCTATTAAGTCGGTCCTGCTTTGCTAGTGGTGAAATTAAAAAATTAACTATGTCGTGTTTAAATGATTTAATAAGTGATACTCTGAAAACGGGTAAAGCAGACAATATCAGAGCATTGCATAAATTTATCTATGAGAGCGAGGGAGATAGAAATAACCGCAAAAGAATTCGAGAATTTTCTGGTTTCGATTACGATGAAACGAACGCAAAGTACGAAGCAAAGGCGGAATATGTACGACGAAATTTGACGAACGGTGATCTTGTTTCGATTTGCAATGTATTGGGAATCAAGTACAGTGTCGACGACCTAGCATTGCATATTTTCATGAATTTGAAGCTGAACAATTTGTTGGCATGAGGTTGACCATGAGTAGTCAATCTATCCTCGCTACCTAGTAGACTTTTTTGAACAAGGTTGCCTACAATTTGGACATGATTCATTGGTCTCGAGCCAAATCTTGAGACAATGTTTATGAAACGTGTGCCGACATGGGGTCTCTACAATCTCTGTCTGCCCACTGGTATCATTGCAAATTACGCACACGAGTGCTGTTTCACTTGGCATAGCAGAAGCCAAGTTTTCTAGGCTTCGTCTAACGGCCATACTAAAAAAAACTAAAACTAAAACAAAAAACTTTGAATATTAAAGGTAAGTATCAATTTTTCGTAATCACGAAAGATACAAAACAACTAAAGATAATTTGACGATTCTATTTCGTACACACGAATTATGGATTCAAATTTTTAAATATCAAAATAATTTCTTTACAAATTTGGGACTTCTCCTTCAATAAGAGTTCAACAGCATTAATACCCCCCACCACTCTGCACTTTATTTGCATAAGCTGTATTTGAATGTGTAATTCGTTGAAAAAGGGACTTGCCAGTAACGATTCCAGCAAGAACAGTTCTTAATTTCACCTCACTACAACAACTTTATTTAAGATCTAGGAAATTGTATGGCCTGGTAGGTATCCGAACTATGTATATCCAGACACATATTGCTAAGCTACATAATTTCCCATACTTTGTCTGTTCTATTTAAAATGATTTGTTCAAAATTAAGAAAACATTGAAAGGGTATACAATTTCACTTGATCCAGCTATAATCTGATACTCATACGCTGGCCTCTCCAAAGTGATATATTTTACCATCATATTGCACTGTAGAAGGTGTTGTGGGAAGTAAAGGAGTGGATTAAGGACACGTAGGGCAAAAAAAATATCCTTGCTTCTTCGTGCCCCACGTTGGGCGCCATTTATTATGTAACGAACACGCGGGTGTCGGAGTGCACTCTCTGTCTTTCTAACAAGTGGCTCGGCTGAGCTCAGGGAAAATGGGGTGGTTCTTGTGCTCTCCCAAAACATGCGCTACATAAATAAAACGAAGACAGAGATAAGGAATAAAGGACTACACCTAAATAGGGATTTTATGCAGAGGTGATGGAAGTTGCTTGAAGGACATAGATGTTATTGCCTTCTATTTACCCACCCAACCTTGTAATACCTAATGAAACCCGGTATTACCCATCTTGCGGCTGTTAAATCTCTTACGTCAGGTGCCCAAATCAACTAACTCAGAGATTCATAATTTCATACATGTGGGATGTGGATTTGCGATGTGCATCAATCCCACTGTACACGAAGACGAGACGACGATCAAAGAGAGAACGTGAGCGTGTAAGAAGAGACGATCAAGAGGGATGACGAACGAATGAGAGATGACGACGAGAGAGTTGGTTTTTGCGCGTCGAACAAGGCGGACGTGTTTTGAGGTCTTGCGTCATAGTCGGATGCAAGGTCAAGTCGAGTACCATAGAAGGGTACTATAAGTCGAGTGTCAAGGCCGGACACTAAAAGTCGAGTACCATAGACGGGTGCTATAAGTCGTGTGTCAAAGTCGGACACTAAAAAGTCGATCGCCAAAGTCGGGCGTAAAAAGTCGAAGCGTCATAGACGGACGCCAAAGTTGAGCCGAGCCAAACGTCGATTGTTATTTAGCATAGTGTAATCTCTATCTCGTATTATCATGTAAACCCCCTAGACTATAATTATATCGTAAATAAAACCCCACATATTTTGGGTGCTCATCCGGAATAGATTCAAGTTAGAGCGGTTACAAAAGAGTTTCCTCACATATTTTGTCGTGATAGAAAGAGTGCGGGATACAAGAGACTACCTCACATACATTTTTTGTGCGTTCGTGCGGGAGAAGAGTGAAAAAAAAAAAAAAAAAAAAGTGATTTTTTTTTCTCGAACAATCGTGTCCTATTAAGTCGGTCCTGCTTTGCTAGTGGTGAAATTAAAAAATTAACTATGTCGTGTTTAAATGATTTAATAAGTGATACTCTGAAAACGGGTAAAGCAGACAATATCAGAGCATTGCATAAATTTATCTATGAGAGCGAGGGAGATAGAAATAACCGCAAAAGAATTCGAGAATTTTCTGGTTTCGATTACGATGAAACGAACGCAAAGTACGAAGCAAAGGCGGAATATGTACGACGAAATTTGACGAACGGTGATCTTGTTTCGATTTGCAATGTATTGGGAATCAAGTACAGTGTCGACGACCTAGCATTGCATATTTTCATGAATTTGAAGCTGAACAATTTGTTGGCATCACAAGACGAAGACGAATCAGACGACGAAGTAGATGATGAAATAAACGACGAGACAGATCATGAATCGGTAGCTACAGAGAGGAACGTAGCAACAGAGAAAAATTGGAGGAACAGGCCGCACGAGAGAGCAAGCGAGAACGTCAACGATGAGTACAGAAGAATAAACGAAGAGAGAGATAGAATGATGACGCCGCGTTTTGCCATTAGTTTTCGCGACGTGGAAGAGAACATTCGTATTTTTGACGCCACTAATACTATTGCAGTAGAAGTTTGGATTAACGAATTCAATGAGCAAGCAACGTTGATGTGTTGGAACGATTTCCAAAAGTTTCTGTTCGCGAAGAAGGCGTTAAAAGGCATCGCGAAACTGTTTGTCTTGAGTGAGAGAGGAATAAATTCGTGGAACTCTCTCGAAAAAGCACTTTTGAGTGAATTCAAATCGTGCGTGAGTAGTAAAGGCGTACATGAGCAACTGATGAAAATGAAGCGTAAAAACAATGAGTGTGTTTTTGAGTACTTTTACAGAATGAAAGATGTAGCTTCACGTGGACAAGTAAAAGACGATTCATTAATAGAATATTTAATTGACGGCATTGATGAAAAAAGTGAGAATAAGTCGATTTTATATGGAGCGAAAAATTTAAATGAGTTTAAAGAGAAATTAAAGCAGTATAAAACAATGAGTGAAAAAGAAAGTAAGAAAGACAATGGTAAATACAAAAACGACGAGAACAGTGCAAAAGTGAAAGACAAAATGATGAAAAGAAATAATAAAGATGTTAAAAACGATGTCGTGTGTTACAATTGTGGAAATAAAGGACATTACCCGAAAAATTGTGATGATAAAGAGAAAGGTAGAAAGTGCTACAAATGTAATGGATTTGGTCATATAGCTAAAGATTGTAAAAAGGAAGAGATGAACAGTCAATTCAAACCAAACATAAGAAGTATAAAGTCGAAGACAGAAATAACCCGTAAAGTGATCAAAATTGACAATATTGAGTGTAAAGCATTTTTCGACACGGGAAGTAAATTTTGTGTCATTCGCGAAGATTTGTATAAACGTTTGAAAAAGCAAGAGTTGAGTAGCTTTGACGGTTTCCTAATTGGATTTGGCGGCGGTAAATCAAATAAGATAAGGCCAATTGGACATTTCGTGAATTCTGTTTTGATTGACGACCAATCGTTCGTGCTAGATTTTCTTGTAGTTCCGATTAGATTGTTAGATGTCGATATGATCATAGGCGAGGAGTTATGTTTGCAAGCTGACATTATATTTAGTCGAAATGGTCTAAGAGTAGAAAAGTTCGAACATGAAAGTGATAAAATAAACATTTTAAAAATTGATGTCGCAAATAATAAAGATGAACTTGATAAAGACGAAACGGCAAGCACAAGTGCTAAAAAAGATGTAATCGATTTGATATCTAATTGTCAACTGGTAGCAACTAAGGCGACCAATGAAGAAGTGGCAGAGTGCGTGAACGAGAAAGTCGAAGAATGGTTGGCTGATGGCATAATTAAAGAATCAACGTCCGAGTACACATGTCCGGTGGTACTTGTAAAGAAGGATGACGTTGTCCCCAACGCAGTAAAGGATCAGATTATTGGTCAGGCCCACAACAAAGGTCATTTCTGGGCAACACAGACGAAAGAGCTGATTTACAAAGATCCTTTTATTAAAAGCTGTATTCCCTGTATTATCAGTAGCCGTGAAGTTGGCAAGCATGAAGGTCCTCTCGAGTCGATTCACAAAGACCATAAATATATTGATGATCCGACGAAGTGGTATCGACATGTTAGCAAAGTTCAGCAGGCTATCAATTCGACGTACACCAGAAGTATTGACACTTCTCCATTTGACTTACTAACTGGCGTTAAGATGAGGACCAACGATGACCGTAAACTGAGAGATCTTATCAACCAAGAAACGAAGGCAATATTTACAGACGAAAGAAGCGAGCTCCGTGCCAAGGCGAAGGCACACATCTCCAAGATCCAAGACGAAAATAAGAAGTACTACAACCTACATCGTAAGCAAGCTCGATCTTATGATGTTGGCGACCTGGTTGCAATTAAGAGGACGCAATTCGGGAGTGGTCTCAAATTAAAACCGAAATATTTTGGACCCTACCAGATTAAGAAGGTGAAGCACAACAACGCATACGATGTCGAAAAAGTAGGCAAGTGCGAAGGGCCTAAAGTGACGTCAACATGTGCAGAGTACATGAAGCCCTGGAGCCTAAACCGAGACGACGAGGAAGATGACCCAGCATTCGGGTCGAATGCGTAATCAGAATGGCCGAATGTGGGATGTGGATTTGCGATGTGCATCAATCCCACTGTACACGAAGACGAGACGACGATCAAAGAGAGAACGTGAGCGTGTAAGCAGAGACGATCAAGAGGGATGACGAACGAATGAGAGATGACGACGAGAGAGTTGGTTTTTTGCGCGTCGAACAAGACGGACGTGTTTTGAGGTCTTGCGTCATAGTCGGATGCAAGGTCAAGTCGAGTATCATAGACGGGTACTATAAGTCGAGTGTCAACGGACACTAAAAAGTCGATCGCCAAAGTCGGGCGTAAAAAGTCGAAGCGTCATAGACGGACGCCAAAGTTGAGCCGAGCCAAACGTCGATTGTTATTTAGCATAGTGTAATCTCTATGAAGTCTTATTATCATGTAAACCCCCTAGACTATAATTATATCGTAAATAAAACCCCACATACATATATTCAATTCAAGAAAGAAAAGGCATATGCCATTAAGATAAGAAGATAACATAGGATTTCGTATACCACTTATAAAATAGAAGCATTAACAATAATTTCAAATATATATAATTCCTAACTAATTCGGTGAGAGGAATCGTACAAAAATGTGGGTTGATTTATAAGTATAAATCTGAACTAACTAAATTTTACGTTAAGCATTTATTTCAATTTGAAAAAGTAAAAAAACCAACTAACTTGGTGGTCGCGGCAAGCGGTTATATTTCGCCAATAGATTTTATGCGGCTATGCTGTACTTACAGTTTGTAGAGTCCAATCCAGTCAGCAGGCCTGATGATGGGTGGAGCACTAGAGGCTGTTAAAATTATTAAGAAGGGTACCAAAATATAACATGCTTCTCGTTACCAATGTTATGACTTTTAGAACCTACTATATAGAAATTTCATTATTAATTTTATGCTTATAAATTTGAACACATGTTTGTACGATACTTAAAGAAAAAGAAAAACGGCTGTTTGAGGGCCCACTACGGCTGGGGGGTGAGGTTGGGGTCATCAATGCTGGGTTTTTGAATCTGCTGCAACGTCTTCCCAGCAGTAATCTACAGTCTTGGTTGCGAGGGCTATCCCGTGTCCTCAGGTGCAACATTCACTCCAAAGAGGGTTCACCTAGGAATTAGGCTGGCTGGCTACGCCCCACACAGCAATAGGTGTGCGCACTTATGGCCAAATCGCTCTCCAACAATTATCTGATGGTCAGTTCATGGACCGGGTCGACATTTATTTGGTCGTAGTCCCCAGAAGTCCGACATGAAACCATGGATGGGGTCGTCTTCTGGCCTGGTGGCTAACCAAATAAGTACGCGCTTGCATTTAACGGAGGCAAGACAGCGCTGTCAGTGGCGTTTTATTTTCGTTCCTTAATTAAAATTGGAACTCGAAAAAAAAGAGGCGTGGATTTATGTAACGTCCACGAGGGTACCGGTGTGTTACGTCACACCACGTGCATTGCTTGCACTTGCGGATTTTTCGCGTTCTCCCTCCTCTTATTCGCACAACTGCACTCTAGCTCAGACCATTCTAGACTCTCCGCATACTATTCAAGCTCACTTTTTCGGCCCTTCTCTGGCATGAGCTTTCTGTGGAAGTGGATCGTGTAAGCTCGGTTCCAAAAAAAAAAGCTCAAGGTCAATTCGCCGTAGAAATAGTGTATGCCAAATATATTCGTCTAGCTAGCAGATTTACATAATTAAATGTTTGAAACAGCGCACCCTTACAAAATAGAATTTGTTATTTGATAATGTTACACTATTTTCTTCGTAATTAATAACGGCCTGACATGCTTTGAGATTTCTTCTACCTAATAGTATGTCAAATGTTGATGAAAATTTATGGCAATAAAATTTTTGATGGTTGGGGCAAAGTTTGCTTGGTGCAAAAGATACACTTTTGTTAAGCTCAATTATTCCTTTTATTGTTTGAACATTTAAATTTTCTGATGTTTCTGGAAAGTTGAAAGAATTTTCGTTGATAATATTTATTGAAGAGCCTGTATCTATAACGCACTTTAAAGGAATGTTATTGATTTTTAGTTGGACATAGGGATTTGATTGGAGGTATTCGGTTGATCTATTTGATCCAACTGTTCTGTCTGAGCTATCTGATCCGAGGCTGATTGATGTAAATTTTCGGACCATTCCATTTTACTCTGACCACTGGTACTTTCTCTTTGCCTTTTAGTGCGTTGATTTACCACAGGGTTTTGATTCTGAGGTTGATTCTGAATTTGATATTTAAGGGATTTTCTTGTCTGCCCTGATTAAGATTTTGTTGAAATTCTTCTTTAAGCTGTTGGTTATTTTGGGAATTGGTATGATTTGAATTATTGTATTGGTGGTTTTGCTTTGTTCTGCCCTGAATGGTTTTCGAATTTCCTGAATTACTTTGATTGTTAGTTTTTGGGTTTCTCTGTGGAGCTGTTTTCATATTGACCCTTTCTCTGGGCTACTTGTTTCAAATTAGACACTGTTGAAATATCAAACTTCGCTAATGTCATATAAAGCTTGTCTGGTAATCTTTTAATAATGACTTCTTTGACTGTGTTGTTGGCTTATTGATTTTTGCTTACTAAGCGTTCTCACGCTTGGAAGATTTTTTGGGGACATTTGTTTATAGGATTTTTGTTTAGTCTCGGTTGCAGTAAACATCCGCTGTTTTCTAGACTAAAGGGGGGGGTCAAGTTATGTGGGTGATTGGAGTGGAAAATTGAGTGGTGTGAGTGGATGGAGTGGCGGATATATTACTTTATTTATTTATAAATATGGGCGGATATATATTTAGGCAAAGGAAACGAAGCGGAAATAATTTAATTTGAAATTGCCGCACTCGAGCCGCCTATCGATATCACGACTCGACTCACGTGTCACCACTACTCCGAAAACAGCTGACGGTTACTGTTTATATATTGTTTTTTGTTTTTTTTGTTTTGCTGATTAATTGTTTTATAATAATAATTTTTTTTTCTCTTGTGGCTGTGCAGAGAGCAAAAAAAAAAAAAGGACGGCGTTTTACACACAGTGGGTGTTGTGTGCGAAAGAAAAAGAGAAACACAAACAAACGATCAGTGCATACATATGTACAAATGCCTTTATTTATGTACATATGTACATGCGTAAGTACACAGGTAAGTATACATATATGTATGTATGTAAGCACGCGCGTTGTTAAAAAAAGTAAGTAATTTGTTATTCAGCTAACTCGATTGCATAGGAAATTCAATGCCCTTGTTGGGTTCCCGCCTCCTTTTCCTTTGGTTTTTTTTTTTAATATACATATGTGCTACACCGATTATGTGGGTGTACATACATATGTATATATGAGCGTACATCAGCAGATGACGATATTTTTTTTTTTTTTTAATTCATTTATTTGAGAAAGGATAGAAAGAAGAATTTACAAAAGATTTAGGAATATATGAAGTTGCGGAGAGGGAAAAGCGTGTGGGACTGCCAGCGGGGGTATTGCTTCACACGATCTTGCCTCCACCGCACATCCTCTTATCAGGTTCTGTTTGCCAGTTGTTCTTCGCTGCGCAGTTCGGCCATGGTGACCGCTGCGAATTTGTTGAAAGCATCCCAATTGGCCTTCCGCAGTATGATTAGCGGTACCAGATTTATTGGTGACGCCTGCACCCAGAGTACCACTTGCAGTTTTCTTTTGTGAGTGTCGAAGCGGCCACAACTGAACAGAATGTGTTCAGCAGTCTCTTCCTCACCGTTGATGCACCATGGGCACGCTGGGCTTACAGCATGCCGAAATCTGTAAAGGTAACTCCGAAAGCAACCGTGTCCGCTCAGTAGCTGTGTCAGGTTGAAGTTGACTTCGCCGTGTCTCCTATTAAGCCATGTTTCGAGATTTGGGATAAGTCGGTGAGTCCATCTGCCTTTTTCAGACTCGTCCCACAGCGCCTGCCATCTAGAAATACTTATGCTCCGCTCCCTCTTGCGGATTGTAGCCCTTTCGATTTGGGTAATTCTCGGGTCTTTTAGTTTGCTGAAATGTTGTTTGGTCTCGCCTGCTAGGAGTCGGATAGGAATTGTGCCTGCTAGCACCATAGCAGCAATTCCAGAGATCGTGCGGAAACCGGAGCAGACTCTGAGCGCGCTGAGTCTATAGACGGATTCCATGTCCCGTGCATAGGATTTTGTGGCCATGGCCTCGGCCCAGACCGGAGCGCCGTAAAGCATTATGGCCTTTGTGACTCCGTGGAGCAGCAATCTGCGGCTCTGTGTGGGACCCTTCGTGTTGCACATTAGGCGCGATAAGGCAGCGGCGGTAGCCCTCGCTTTCTTTGCTGGTTCCTTGAGGTGGTCTTTGAACGTTAACCTGGAATCGATAAGTATGCCAAGGTACTTTATTGAGTTTTTGCTGGTTATTTGCGCGGAGCCAGCCTGAATTGTTACAATCTCTACTTTCTTCCGACTGCTTACGAGCACTGCCTCAGTTTTATGTTCGGCCAAGTGAAGGCCCATTGAGGCCAACCACTGCTGAACTCGGAGTATCGCGTTCGAGCAAACAGCTTCCACTTCATTTAGATGTTTCGCCACACAAACTAAGGCGATGTCGTCGGCAAAGCCAATGGTCTCAACTCCTTTAGATGAAAGATGACGATATATGCCGGTATGTATGTATGTCTGTCGGAATACGCACGTGTGGAAATTAATTGGACAATTGGCCCATGGGACTGGTCTTAACCCACAAGAAATCGCGGTGAACACTTTAATTGTTTTGTATTATAACACTTAATATTCTTCTCTCTTGTCTTTTGATCTTGTATGCGGACTTGGCAAATAGCTGTGAAAAATATATGTTCATGTGTGTGTGTCAAGGTTTACATACATATGTATGGTTACATGTAACGCGTGTTTTTTTACGCTTTTGGTTTTTCACGTTGGCAACACTGACATACCGCATGATGTTCATGACAGCTGTGAAAGTGAAAAATGCTCAGTTTACTTTGCCATTTCATCATGGAAAGATTTACGCCCGAACAACGTTTACAAATCATTGAAATTTGTTATCAAAATTCGTGTTCTGTGAAAAATATGTTTCGCAAATTACGTCCATATTATGGGTGACACAACCGACCAACCGAGCAAGCCATAAAGGCAATTGTGGACAAATTTCGCACACATTTTACTACACCGCGGTCATGTGACATTACACCACTGGATTATTTTTTTGGGGATATGTAAAGTCATTGGTTTACCAGGACAAACCAATTGGTGCATTGGAAGACAATATCAGTCGTGTTATTGGCGAAATTCCCTTAGACATGCTGGAAAAAGTGGTGCAAAATTGGATCTTCCGTGTTGATCACTTGAAACGCAGTCGCAGCCACCATTTACATGAAGTCATTTTTAAAAAGTAATTGGCAGAGATTGTTTTATCATCTCAAATAAAAATTTAACAAGAATATTCAAATTTTTTGTGTTTCATTTCAATTTTAAAAACCAAACGCTTAAAAAAACCCACGTTACATAAATATTTAAGTGGATGGAAAATATAAAAAAAATTGGACAAGTGAGAAAAAAAATGCGTGGTCGTGGAATGGAAAGAAAACGCTGGACAAACACACTAAGGATCGGGAAATACCATATACCTTTGGAACAGGTCAGGTATGTACATACAAGTATATAAAAGTGTGTAGGTCGCTATGGAAGAGCGGGAAACCTCACACTTTTACTAGTATGTAGGGGTAAATGTGAATAAAGAAATGTTGTACTTATCAGAAATTGCGCTGATGTAAGCTGGAGGAGCGGAAGCACATCCGGCTCTAAAGACCAATGATCGTGGAGGGGCGGAACGATTTGTAGTGTACAACTTTAGCGGGTGCCAATTTCTTCTGGGTCTGGTGAGTGCGGAATGAAATTAAAACAATTTGTATATTACATTATTAATGTGTTTTAATGAATTCAGTGATCACTTGATATTACAGAAAATGCTACACTAGACCCTATATGAACAGCCAGGAATTCTGCTATCCGTATAGCTACGACAGACACAATAAATTGTCATATGTGCGGTTTGGCAACTTCAGCATTAACCCAAGGAAACCAGCGCCAACAACAACACAATTTACAAAGTTGCACAAGTTATAGTCTCCTAAATAGCGCTAACAAAACCATTGGTTTTCTTGATGGTATATGCCATAAGGAGATGCTCCCAACGTGAGAACCGTCAACCCTATGCCTACTCGCCCCCAGCCCCGAACAATTTTGCGGTGAACTTTGAACGTTGAACAGGTAGTATATTGGTGTTTAGCTTATATAAAATAATATAACAATAAGACAATCATATTATAGAATTAATATAAATGTGTTTCAATAATAGTAGAACATAGTATCTAACCCGATTATAGATATAAAGACGTAATTTGCTAACTTAACACTATGTCGAACTATGCACAGGTGAGCTCTCTATTTTTACTATAAAGAAACGCATTCTTTTTAGTAAGATCAGATACCAATTGTAGCTACATCGGGTGTGCATCGCTGTGACTTTGGCCCCCATCTCTACCTTTGTATTCTCGCTTCGAAGTCCATCCAATTTAATTAACAAGCGTTAATGGTTTTTATGGTTAATCTCAAAAGACTCTACTCTTGGAGTTGTTTGGGCTAGTGAGCGTGTATTGTATGTGTTCATAGTTTGTCAAATGAATTTTCCCTTCTCCTGAATTTTCACAAAGAAGTAGTCCATGTTCTAAAATTGTCTATTTTCACTATTATATCCTTTTACTAATCACAGGGAGCTTCCAAATTATTTATAAGGACACTAGCATCCCGTTTTGAGTGGACTACGTTGTGTAAGGAGCGGATGACATTGTGGGAAGAGAGGCGTGAGGTGAAAGCTCGCCTCCTTATCATTTAACCATTATTTATTATCATTATTTTTGCGCCACCTAATGTACTTTGATATGCCGAACGCCACCTAGCGGCGTAAAAAAACACACGCCGGTCTTTAAAATTTTTTTTTATTTTGTAAGCTTTTGAATATATTTAGTTAAGGCTCTCAAATAAACATTCTTTTCTTTTTATATATATATTCAATGATTGTCGAAAAGAAAGAATACCACAAATCATAGTTCATTATAACAAGTCTGTCAAATAATTTTCGTTTAAAAATATAAAACGAAAATTCTGTCAAAAACATGGCTGAGTTAACATTATTTATTTTGGTGCGATTATTACTACCCTTTACATTAATTTTTGGTAAGTTTCCTCTATTTATTTCTCCTTGTACAGTTTTCAGTTGTATAAATAGTTTCCCTAGTTCGACCTGTGGGTTTATCTTTGATCTACCTTTGTATGTTCTTTATAACTCCTTGGATGCTTCAATCGAAGAGCAAAATGCAACGAACCATGTTACTAGTATATTTGATAATACTTTGTCTCTGGAGTATACTATTTTTAAGCGGTCATATAACTTTCAATCTGGCAAATATGTTAATTTTAGATATGGAATCGAAAACAAAAATGAATTATATAATGCGGCAAATTGGCTTTGTTAACTTTAAGAGTTTACGGTGTGTGAAAAATTAGATAGTTGTAATTCCTTAACCAAATTTTTGTTTTTTAGATTTGTATTTATATTACAGTGGACACTACCAGATGTTTTGGTTTTAATAATAGCTTTCGGATTAATTGTCTTTTCACAAATTTCTTCCAAAAGACATAAAAAATATATGAAATCCGAAAACATTGTTTTTCCAAACGAGGAGAGTGAAGCTCCAGCAGGGCTAAGATTGACAGACATTAATCGATTACTGATCATTGTATATATTCGATCTGTTCTAAAAACATGTAAATATAATATTTTAAAAACTTATTTATTTATTTTGTTAATTCTTTTATTGACAGCTCCGATATTTTCTCTAATTATACTGTTTTTTGCTGCAACACTGAGACCATCCTTACCCGGTGGTTTATATTTCCTTGTCTTTATTTTGGTCGGCACTTATTGGGCCTTATATCGCCAAGTCCATTGGTAATTTTATTTTTAATCAGACACTTTATATTCATAGTTTAACCAGGTCTTTCTTTTTTCTCAAGTGCTATGAAGTACACTCTTACTGTTATGGTTCTTGCCTTGACGCTCCATATAATATGTCTTATTAGCTACCAGCTGGAAGTCGTTCAAACATTTATTGACCATAAAACAATGTTGGCAAGGTATGCTTTTATTCTTTTTTTCTACAATGGCTACAAAAATTTTGAGACTTTTTTTTCTACCTTATATTCTGATTTCATTCGACCTTTGTAATGTTAGTAAAAAGTTTTGATGTGTTAATTTATGGCGTTGAGTTGGTCATACTATCGGCTGATGTACCGTAAATGTTGTGGGCGCATCTCTATCGGTTTTTATACCCTTGCAGAGGAAATACCCTTTATAATAATAAAATTGGGCAGATGTTTGTAACGCACAGACACTAGAAAGTAAGAGTGGGCGCGAAAATTTAACTTGGGAGCCAGAGCATCAGCAGCAGAGGCTGGGCAGAGATAGAGGTCATTTTTTGGTCTCGACGCCCACAAAAATTTGTGTGTCTCGAGTTTTATGACGGTTCATAAACGACCTTTTTCGGGTAGACCGAGCGATCGTCGTCGAACTTTTTTGCAGAGGAACAACCAAAAACCGAATATCGTGGGGAGGGGAAATCGGTCCCGAGCTCTCAACTTGTTGGCAGTTTTAGAAGAAACATAAATAATAGTTTTGTATATAAAACATCAGATCCCGAAATTTGAATCAGATCGGATGAATAGAAAAAAGTTACAGTCAATATAAGTCGGTTCAAACGCTGCCGGCAGCGCTGCTTGCTGTCTACTACGTCATTCATCATCAACGCTACATAAACTGTATATGTATGCGTGCTTAGGGAATGAGGGAAGAAGAAAAATTGTGGAGTTGAATTGAGTTGCAAAAAACAAATTTTCAACATGTAAAATTATTATTGTCAAAAACTGCAAGAGTATATAAACTTCGGCATAGCCGAAGTTAGCTTCCTTGATTTTTTTTTAAAATTTATCTCAACTATGCCTAGTGCTATTTTTATCAGTCCCGGGCATTCTGCACATGCATTAGATTATTGGCCCCCAGAAATTCTACAAATTCGGAAGAAGTAAAGCCGGTACCTAGGTCGCTGTAATTCGCAAAATACTGATATTTTAACGTCTGACATACTTCACGCGAACTAGTAGTGACCGCAAGGTACAGCTTCACAAATTTAGTGAAGGCGTCAATGGCAACAAAAAGATAGTTTTTCCTAGAGCGTATGGACGGAGGGCGATTTAGATGGTTAATATGAATGTTATCAAACGGTGGGGGCATTTTCGGAATACTGCGTAGCGTGACACGGTTGTTTTGAGCGGAAGCGGAATAGTAAATACTCTTGAGGCAGTTTTTAATATAATTGTTTTAATATAATTGTTGAGTAGTACCTCTTGATTTGTGTACAATACTTATCCGTGGCTATATGGCCAAGCTTTACATGCACTATTCGTATTACATTATTTATCATTGCGGAAGTGGCTTAAAGTTGGGGTACATTCGTCGGGGACATGCGTTACGCTACTCCGTTTCGCAGTTCGAAATCTGCTATTTTGTGTTTCTCTAAATCATATCGGAGTTTGACAACCTCAGGGTCACGGTTTTGAGTTAGCTGCAGTCGAGGTTTAAATCGTCAACGTATGCGGCACCCCGAGAGGTGTACTTGTAATTTTCTAACAGCAGGGCCAGCGAGCAATATTAGCGGAATGTCCACCGTTTCTGAGTGTCAACGCCAGGGAATTACAATCCGTAACGATTTTGAACGGGAAGAACTTAAGTTACGTTTTATGGCGTTTCAAAGCCTAGACGATCACTAACGCCTCTAGTTCAAAACTTTGTAGTTTCGATTCGTTTTGGTGGCGGAGGTTGTCTTAGAGAAGTAGAACACTGGGTTACCGTCGGTTTGTTTTTGGAGCAGCACTGCTCCGAAACCAGTTGAACGAGCATCGCAGTGTAACTCTGTTTCAAACTTCGGGTTGCATATGGATAAGTTTCGACTTCAGGGTTCGGAAGGATTCGAGGCACTACTCGGAGAAGACGTCAGAAGACAGTCGTTACATCGCATACGTAATCTTGGCGAAGCCGTATTCAAATCGGCGGAAGTACCAAAATAAGCCTAAGCAGCGCGTAATAATATATAACGACGCAACCAAGCTACTAAAATAAAACACAATAAAACACAATACGGTAGCATCAAAAAAAAAGGGGAAAAAAACAACAAAAAAAACCAGAGGGCCGGGGCTAACTTCGACCGCGTCAAAGTTTGTATACCCTTGCAACTTTTTTGGTAACTCATTCCTTACCTATTAGCCATCAATGTGGAAGAACGTATTATCTTAAAAGGGTTATGTTTGCGAAAGAATGTCCTAGAATCATAGGAAATAACGAAGATGTTGATCATAGTCACTGTTTTTCACCGATCGTTCCTATGGGAGCACAGTCATTAACAGATATATTAAACTAACAAATGTTTAATTTGAAAGCAATCGCGTTAAAAGTAACGAAATTATTTACAAAAGTCACTGTTTTCGACCGATCGTTCCTATGGGAGCTATATGATATAGTCACCCGATCTTGAAATTTGGCACAATAGTTTATAGGCGTAATAATGTCTCTAATATTAAGGTTCACGATAATAGCACAGAAAATAACGAAGTTATTGTGAAAAGTCATTGTTCGTGACTTTGGGGTTTGTATGGGAGCTATATGATATAGTGGTCCGATCCGGCTGAATCCGAGATATACAACCCCTGCAGTATCAGCTCTGTAGCTCTTACGGTCTAGGAGGAGTTTGCGTTGATCCAGACGGACGGACAATAGATGAGTACCGCGCTCGCAACCAAAAATTAACACAAACAAAGAAATCAACAAAACGAGGAGGCCTGGTGCGAAGGCTACTCCAGCAGAAGAGGCTGGAAGTAGACTTACTGGCCACCCTAACAATGGAGGAGAACCGACAACGCTGAATAGAGCGTATTGATAAATTAAAAGCTGAACTTCGCCAAAGATCGAAGAAACAACAGAAATGCGCAAGCCTTAACTTGAGCCAACCACATTCTCTATAATTTTTCAACGTCTCTGGCTCGCTGTGCAAGACACAGTTGAGATAAATTTTTTTATACCCTTGCAGAGGGTATTATAAAATTGATCAGATGTTTGTAACGCACAGAAGGAGACGTTTCCGAAAAGTGTAAAGTGTATATATTCTTGATCAGCATGAGAAGCTGAGTTGATATAGCCATGTCCGTCTGACCGTCTGTCCGTCCGTCTGTGCGTACGCGTTTTACTCAGCCGTCTTAAGAGCTATCGGGCTGAAATTTTATTTCGGGGGTTTTTATTACCCGGCAAAAATAAAGTATGAAAACCATAAGGATCAGACACTATATCATATATTGATGAATTGAGTTGCAGAAAACAAAATTTGAACATGTAAAATTATTATTACCAAGGACTGCAAGGGTATCCAAACTTCGGCATAGCCGATGTTAGCTTCATTGATTTTTCTCTCTTACTTTTTTATCTTCATGATCAAAACTTGAAATAATAATTTAAAAAAATATGGATTGGTGAGACTCAAAAACGATCTTTATTGAAACAAAGCGTCTTAAGAACTAACTTATTCATACAGATATTCATACAGATATGATTAAAGTTCGGTTACAAAGCTTTTGATATTAGTATTGGGAGCTTTTGATCTGGTGACAAGGGATCTGGATTTTGATTGGCTTATTGATTTTTTCTTACTAAGCGTTATCACGCTTTGAAAATTTTTTGGGGATATTTGTTTATACGATTTTTGTTTAGTCTCGGTTGCAGTAAACATCCGCTGTTTTCTAGACTAAAAGGGGGTCAAGTTATGTGGGTGAATGGAGTGAGAAACTAAGGGGTGTGAGTGGATGGAGTGGCGGATATATTACTCCCCCAACACGTATAAAAGAGCCTCTGCTCAGGCGGAAATACAGGGTATAGAGTTGGAAGTTCTTGCTGTGTTGCAAGTGAAATTTCTTGGGATGGGGACAATTCATGTAAAACGGGATTGTCAAAAGCTGACTCACTTGATTGTACAGAAGTTTCATTCTTACTTTGTGTAATAATTATTTTTTTTTGATATTGACTAAAATTTTTAGATAAGATGTGTAGGAAATGAAATGTCAGGCGGGCATAATCATGGCAATCGTGTAGTACCTAGTGAGCGAGACAGAACGACACACAGCGGCCGTACCTATCTGGTCGACTCACTCAATGAAAATAAAGCAAAAGCGTCGATCCAAAAACACTCGCAATCGTACTCTCGCCTCGATCACATTGCACACCCAAATATATCGCTAAGGCCATTATAATAATAAATACATGTATTCTTAACACAAACAAACATTGTTAATAAAATTAGACTAAATAAGGAAAACTCATTCTTAAATAATATCGAAATAAATAACCAGAACCAGAAGTCCGGGGCTAACTTCGACCGCGTCAAAGTTTGTATACCCTTGAAATTTTTTTGGTAACTCTCTCCTTACCTATTAGCCTTCAATGTGAAAGAACGTTTTATCTAAAAAGGCTTATGCTTGCGAAAGAAAGGCCTACAGTCATAGGAAATAACGAAGATATTGATCATAGTCACTGTTTTTCACCGATCGTTCCTATGGCAGCTATATGATATAGTCACCCGATCTTGATCGAATTTGGCACAGTCATTAACAGATATATTAAACTAACAAATGTTTAATTTGAAAACAATCGCGTTAAAAGTAACGAAGTTATTTACAAAAGTCACTGTTTTCGATTGATCGTTCCTATGGGAGCTATATGATATAGTCACCCGATCTTGATTAAATTTGGCACAGTAGTAGTTAATAGGCGTAATAAACTCTCTAATATTAAGATTCACGATAATATCACAGAAATTAATGAAGTTATTGAGGAAAGTCATTGTTCGTGACTTTGGGGTTTGTATGGGAGCTATATGATATAGTGGTCCGATCCGGCTGAATCCGAGATATACAACCCCTGCAGTATCAGCTCTGTAGCTCTTACGGTCTAAGAGGAGTTTGCGTTGATCCAGACGGACGGACGGACGGACGGACATGGCTATTTGAACTCGTCTCGTCGTGCTGATCAAGAATATATATACTTTGTATGGTCGGAGATGCTTCGTTCTATGCGTTGCACACTTCTGACCAAAATTAATATATACCCTTTTTGCAAGGGTATAACCAGAATAAATCCAATTCTACAAACTGGGGGGCTCAACCGAGATTTCTGGCCCAAGACAATTGGGGAAAAGCGTGTGTGTCTGTGTGAAGTTCGCAAGTGAACAAAAAATTGTTAAAATTGCATGCATTAAGTTGTAATATATATACAAAATCAAGGTTGTTGGCGAACGAATTTCACAAGAAGCAACCACTACAAGTTCAAAAAGTAGTAGAAGTTGGTGTGACTGTACGAGAGGCGACGAGTGGACGGTGAGACGGTGAGCGGTGGGACGACGCAAAAAGAGCGTCACCCAGAATTTTAGGCAAAAAGTCGGCGGCTGAGGTTGAGAGCAGCTCGAGAACGGTGGTGAGCAGACAGAGGGCACGAAGTGTATGATATCCAGTGTTCACTGTGGAAGTAGACAGACGGAGAGGGCAGACAGCAGACAGGAAGTTGATGATAACCAGTGTTTACTGTGAGAGCAGACAGAGGGCCCGAATTTGATGATAACCAGTGTTCACTGTGGAAGCAGACAGACGGAGAGAGCAGATAGCTGTCACGAAGTTGAATCAGATGGACGGAGAGAGCAGACAGAGAGCAAGAAGTTGAAGCAGACTGACGGAGAGAGCAGACAGAGAGCACGAAGTTTGTAATAACTAGTGTTCACTGTGGAAACGGAAAACCAAAAGAGAACAGAGAGAGGACAACACAAACCGTTACAAAAAGCAAACGACGCCGACAAGACCAAACTACGAAACCAGACCGGTGGCAAAATTATTGACGAAATTGATGCGAGCTGCAGAGAGCACATTTCTAATAATCGTCCGTGTTAAACCATAACCTAACACGATTTGACCTACATTAACATAGTGTGTAAATCTTGTTAAGTCGTAGCAAATTCGATTGATTGATACTAACTATATATTAATATCCCAATCTTGTTAAGCAATATAACTGTAATTGAGTGAAATGGATCGAGGTGAGATTCTAACGTTGCGTATTGAGGAGTTGCGCACTAAATTGAGAGAGTTAGGGCTAGAGACTACAGGCCTTAAAGCAGAGCTGCAAACGCGTCTACTCGCTCACTACGATCTAATAGAAATTGAGAATGACGGGCAGGAGGCAGATTTCGCCTCGGCTAGAACAATTCGAGAAGTCCCGAAAACAGATGGGCAAAGGTCATGGTTCACACTAAGAGGGAAGCGTTTCAGAATTTTGCGGTTTAGGTTCGATTGATAATGTACAATGGATTAGGGAGCTAGAAGAATGCGCTTTAACCGTAGAGTCAGTTACAGCTTTTTGTGTATGCAAAACAATTGTTAAAGGGAGCTGCATTATCGTTTATACGTAGTAAGAGAGATATTCGTAGTTGGGAAGTAGCTTTGACAAACGAATTTAGACTAAAGGTTCCATCAGCAGAAGTTCATAGAAGACTGGGCAATCGACAGTTAAAGAGAGGTGAGAACTTGTATGAGTTTTTGTATTCGTTAATGGAAATCGCAAAGCCAATCGATTTGTATGACGAAAGTTTAATCGAGTATTTCGTAGAATGTATACCAGACATGAGAGCAAATAAGGCATTATTGTATCAGGCGAGAACAGTGGATGCGTTGAAAGTTCAAATAGAGACCTGCTTAAAATCCTATGATCGTAGAAAGTCGTCAAAGAAAACAACATTCGAGTCATCAGTTCCCAAGCAAGGTAGAGATAATCGATAGCAAAAGGTAATCGCAAATGTTTTAAGTGTGGTGATCCTTCACACATGATGAGAGACTGTAACAAGAAAACGTTTACTTGTTTTAAATGTGGCAAAACAGGCCATCGTTCGTTTAAATGTAAAGATAAAGATACCACCAAAGTTGAAAGCACCAATTTTGTAGATGAAATTTTAACATTGAAATAAATTTACTGATACGGGTTTGGAGTTGAAAGAAGTAACTTATAAATCGATTAAGTTCAACGGTCTAATTGATACAGGAGCAAATTTGAGTCTCATACGTAAAAGCGTGTTTGTTAAACTCGGAATTAATTCATTAACTGGATATTCGAAGACCCTTACAGGCATTTGTGGAAGTCATGTGATGACCTTTGGTAGTTTTAGCATAACTGTCAAGATAGATGGCATTAAATGAAAGTCGAGTTTCATATCGTTCCTGATGAAGACATGGCATATGAGGCAATTTTGGGTAGAACCATATTAGATCACGTCGATTTGGTTGTTACCAAGAAAGGTTCAAAGTTTGTGAGCATCAACAGAAAAGAATCACTGTGCAACGCGAATAAATCTTGTGCTGAGTTGTTTAAGGAATTTGAAAGTATGTGTATGCACAGTGCAGAACAGAACAATGTGGAAATCAAGAGTGACTTGTCACATATTTGGGCAGAAATCGCTAGTGAAGTCAAGAAGTTTATTAAAAGTTCCAAACCTATTAGAAATACAAACACTCGTATAGAAATGAAGATTGTACTTACGGATGAGTTGCCAGTTTATCAGCATCCAAGGCGTCTAGCAGAGTCCGATCAGAAAATCCTTGGAAGAGAAGATAATAAGGCCAAGTTTTTCCGAATATGCTTCGCCTGTTGTACTTGTAACAAAGAAGAATGGGAAAAAGCGTCTGTGCTGCGATTACAGAAAACTAAATGAGGAAGTGGTCCGAGATAATTTTCCTATGCCACAGATGGACACCGTATTAGAAAAACTTCAAAGTGCGTTGGTTTACACTACTCTAGATCTAACAAACGGGTTTATCCATGTTCCTGTTAAGGAAAAATCTCAGAAGTACACAGCATTCGTAACTCAGAATGGTCAGTATGAATTCCTATATGTACCATTAGGAATTTGCAACTCTCCAGCAGGTATTACAAGATTTATAATGGCAGTAATGAGAGAATCAGTGAAGAATGGAGATGCAGTGGTGTATATGGACGATATAATTATACCAAGTGTTAGCGTGAATGATGGTCTAATTAAACTTAAAAGGGTGTTGAAGATAGCTGCGGAAAATGGGTTGAGAATAAACTGGTAGAAATGTCAGATACTACAGAGTAAGGTAAGGAGAAGACTGATGCCGTTTCAAGATTCCCGATCCCACATGATAAGAAGTCAGCTCAATGATTTTTAGGGTTAACATCGTATTTCCGTAAATTTATCGAAGGATACGCAGTAACAGCTAAGCCCTTGAATGACATTTTGCGAAAAGACAACAAGTTTGAGTTTAAATAATTGCAAATGGTAGCGTTTGAGCAATTGAAGTTAGCATTGATCAAAGGTCCTGTTTTAAAGTTATACAATCCTAAGCTAGATACTGAGATTCATACTGATGCCTCGAAACATGGTTTCGGAGCTGCGCTTTTACAGAAAGATTCAGAAGATGGTTTATTTCATCCGGTACAATATATGAGTCGGAAAACTAAACCTTGCGAAGAGAAGTATGATTCATATGAACTTGAGGTTTTAGCGGTTATTGGAGCATTAATAAAGTGGCGTATATACATTGTCACAGATTGTAATGCGTTCACGATGACAATGAAAAAGAAAGAGGTTCCGTTGCGTGTAGCACATTGGGCAATATACCTACAAGATTTCGATTATCAGATCGAACATCGTTCAGGTTAAAAGATGCGGCATGTGGATGCCGTTAATCTTGTTTTTCTGCTAACTGACACTATTAACCCATAAATTAAGGGAAGCACAGTTGTCAGATGATTGGACTAAATGGATTAGGAGCTTAGTTCAAGAGAAAGGATATGAAGATTTTTACATTGAAAACGAAATATTGTTAAAGGACCCCAATCGAGAACTTATTGTCGTTCCCTCGCAAATTTTGGACATTTTGGAGCTAGAAAGACTCAGGATATCGTAGAAAAATCGTATTATATTCCAAAATTAAAAGAGAAGGTACTCCGTGTTGTTGAGTGTTGGGACAGGTCTAAAGTTGAGAGGTAAATACTTAGGACCATGTAAAGTAAAGAAGGGGAATAGGCACGGTCGATACGACGTTGAGAAAGTTGGCGATGGTGAAGGACCTTGTAAGACCTCAACACGGGCTGAGTTCATGAAGCCTTCGGAATCATTCGGGTCAAATAACTTGTCAGGACAGCCGATTGTAGGAAATTAAGTGTCAAGGGGGCATAATCATGGCAATCGTGTAGTACATAGTGAGCGAGACAGAACGACATGCAGCGGCCTTACCTATCTGGTCGACTCACTCATTGAAAATAAAGCAAAAGCGTCGATCCAAAAACACTCGCAATCGTAATCTCGCCTCGATCACATCGCACGAGGCCTTTATAATAATAAATACATGTATTCTTAACACAAAGAAACATTGTTAATAAAATAAGACTAAATAAAGAAAACACATCCTTAAATAATATCGAAATAAATAACCAGAACCAGAGGGCCGGGGCTAACTTCGACCGCGTCAAAGTTTGTATACCCTTGCAACTTTTTTGGTAACTCTGTGGAAGAACGTTTTATCTAAAAAGGCTTATGCTTGCGAAATAAAGGCCTACAGTCATAGGAAATAACGAAGATATTGATCATAGTCACTGTTTTTCACCTATCGTTCCTATGGCAGCTATATGATATAGTCACCCGATCTTGATCGAATTTGGTACAGTCATTAACAGATATATTAAACTAACAAATGTTTAATTTGAAAACAATCGCGTTAAAAGTAACGAAGTTATTTACAAAAGTCACTGTTTTCGACAGATCGTTCCTATGGGAGCTATATGATATAGTCACCCAATCTTGATTAAATTTGACACAGTAGTTTATAGGCGTAATAAACTCTCTAATATTAAATTTCACGATAATAGCACAGAAATTAAGGAAGTTATTGAGAAAAGTCACTGTTCGTGACTTTGGGTTTGTATGGGAGCTATATGATATAGTGGTCCGATCCGGCTGAATCCGAGATATACAACCCCTGCAGTATATACAAGCCTACGTGCAAAATTTTAGCTCTGTAGCTCTTACGGTCTAGGAGGAGTTTGTGTTGATCCAGACGGACGGACGGACATGGCTATTTGAACTCGTCTCGTCGTGCTGATCAAGAATATATATACTTTGTATGGTCGGAGATGCTTCGTTCTATGCGTTGCACACTTCTGACCAAAATTAATATACCCTTTTTGCAAGGGTATAATAAATACAATTCTACAGATATAGGGTTAAGCTTATTAGTGTAATTATAAATGTTGTGGTAGTTATGATCTTAAATATTTTGTTATACGCAGTTTTTTGGAAATGGTTTGTTTAGCTTGGATATAAGAGATTGGTTCTAGTTTTGTTACATTGTTAGTTACATAGATATGTTGGATATAATCTTGTAATGTATTTACTATTGATATTTCATTTAACTGCATAGCACAGTCATACACTTTTATGATATTGCTTCCTTCTATGAATATTTTATTCTGGTTACAATTTTTTAAAATTTGTCTTTGGCAAGTTCCAAGTTACGATAATATTGGGCTCTAACTAATTGAATTTGTTTTGAACATCTATGTGTATTTGCATTCTGCTGGTTTTTGTGTAATAATGCCAACTACACTGTTGATATGGCAATTCTGTGCTGTATCTGTCAGCCCTGTACAAGTGGCAACCCTGATTAAACTTATGTTAATAAAATTGAGCGCACTCTCATCTAAGCAACCAAACGTTGTGGTTCTACACTTTTCACAAACCAACAGGTTATGGGCCTCAGTGTTAAGTGTATTCACTAAAAAATAGTGTGAAAATATTGAGTGGTCAAGATTCGTGTATTTTTCTCGGCATAACGGACATTGCAAGAAAAATGAGTTCGATGTACAATATTGAAAAGTTGGACGACGCCAACTATGACACGTGGTGCGTACTTGTGCGAAGCGTGTTGGTACATCAAGATTTGTGGTCAGTGGTTTCAGAAGAACTTGTGGAACCCAAAACTGATGAAGCGTTTGAAACATGGAAACGTCAAAACGACAAAGCCATGGCGGTGCTGTTTTTTTGTCAATAAGTGCGCCGCAATTGAACTCCATAAAAAAGTGCGAAAGAGCTAGCGAGATATGGAAAGAACTAGAAAAGTTCCATCGACCAACAGGTCCAGTGAGAAAAGTGACTCTGTTTAAGAAGTTATTAAACAAAAGAATGGCTGAAGGTGACAGCGTGCAAAAACACATATTGGAATTTTCAAACATTATTGAAAATTTGTCGGTGATCGATGTAAGTTTGCCAGAAGAGTTTACCGTAATTTTGTTGCTTGCGAGTTTGCCCATGTCTTATGAGAACTTTGTCGTGGCCTTAGAAGCTCGTGATGAGTTGCCGAGTTTCAGTGCCATAAAATGCAAGCTAGCCGAAGAAAATGAACGACGAAAGACGAACAATCAAAACGATGTTGTACAGGCATTCGCAGCATGCTCTACCGGCGGTGAAAGGGGTAAGCGACGAGACAACAAGTCAGGGGCAGACAGGCGCCGATGCTTTAAATGTGGCCAACCAGGGCATTTCGCGGCAAAATGCGCGATGAAAGAAGAGAATGAAAACAACGCCAATGTGAGAGGCGGGAAAAACAGCGGAAGATGCGACTATTGGAAGAATAAAGAGGGGCAACGATCATTTGTCGGCGTTGCCACTAACAATCGGATGGATATCGATGATTGGGTTATCGATAGTGGCGCCACATCACACATGTGTGCGCACCGTGAGTTATTTAATCAACTTGAACAAAATAATGAAACTATTGAGTTGGCAGGAAATTATTCCATGACGTCTCAAGGCAGAGGAACAGTGATTGTACACAGCAAACTTGGGTACACAATAACGCTAAGAGACGTTTTATTTGTACCAGGCTTGCAATGCAATTTTATATCGGTGGGAAAAGCGGTTTCAAATGGATGCACCGTACTGTTCAATTCGGGAACTGCCAAAGTTAATGACGATAAGAGCATCAATATATTAATGGCCAAAAAGGAATGGTTCGAGGTTTGACATCAAGCATTACTGGAGAAAATCTAGACTGCATAGATTGCATGAAAAACAAGTGTCATGTAAAGCCGTTTGAAAAATCGCAAACTAGAGCTACGAAGTTGCTGGAATTAATGCATACTGATGTATGTGGGCCTATGAACAAGGAATCCAATGGTGGGGCCAAATATTTTATGACAATGATCGATGATTTGAGCCGATATATTCATGTCTATCCCATGAAGTATAAGTCAGAGGTGGCCAAAATAATTAAAGAACACGTTACCATGGTGGAGCGTCAGACAGGCCGGAAAGTGAAATCCATAAGGAGTGATAATGGAACGGAGTATGTCAATAAAGAGTTAGATGAATTCCTGAAGTCCAATGGCATAAAGAGACAGCTCACAGTCCCGTGCAGGTTTAAAAGAAAGCTTCTGGGCAGAGGCAATAGTTTGTGCTGCATATCTAAGAAATAGATCGCCAACAAAATCAGTTGAAGGCAAAACGCCGTTTGAAGTGTTTACTGGACACAAGCCTGTGGTTAAGCACTTAAAAGTATTTGGATGCGTCGCAGTTGCACTAGAAAAGGGACCAAGGAAAAAGTTCCAGGAAAAGGGAAGAGAGTATATCATGGTCAGATATTTGGAATCTTCAAAAGCGTATCGTTTATACGATAAGAAAACTGGCGATGTCAAAATAAGCAGGGATGTATATTTCATTGAGAACTGTCAGACAAGGATTAGAGAAAACTCTGAAGTTACAATGGTACTGGATGAAGTAATAGATGAACCCAACAATGTCGTGGAAGATCATGTTTCAACAGAAGACATTAGTTCTGAGGATACAGGTAATGGTAATCTGACAATTTGTGTAGACGATGAGGCTGCAGATAATGATGTGGAGGTCTATGAGGAACCAAAAAGGGGCCCAGGCAGACCAAGAATATTCAGACTGGTCTACGAGGACGACCAACCAAACAATATAATGTTCTGAATGTAATGTTGGCAACTAACGTAGAAGTACCAGAAACAGTGCAACAAGCACTAACGGGTCAACAAGCAGAGAAATGGAAGACAGCAATGCAAGATGAATATGAAGCCTTACTGCGAAACAATACATGGTAACAAGTTAAATTACCAGCTGGTGTGAAACCCATTGGATGCAAATGGATATTTACTCTGAAAGAGAATGCAACTGGAGAAATCGAACGATACAAGGAAAGGCTCGTGGCGAAAGGGTGCAGCCAGAAATATGGAATAGATTATAAAGAGACTTATTCACCGGTGGTGCGCTACGCTACAATACTGATGATCCTTGCAATGGCAGCGGAATATGAACTATACGTTCATCAAATTGATGTATCGACGGCATACTTGAATGGAGATCTTGGAGAAGAGGTCTATATGCAGCAACCGGAGTTTTACGATGACAAATCTGGCGGTGTGCTGAAGCTAAAAAAGTCGCTGTACGGTCTAAAACAAGCTGGCCGAGTTTGGAACACAACGTTGGATGCTGTACTGAGAAAGTTGGGATATGAGGCATGTGAAAGTGAGCCATGCCTATACACAAGATGTGCACCAGATAAGACGATTGACGTAATCGTCGTTTATGATGATGACTTGCTGCTTGCGTGTTCAGACAAGGGTAAGATGTTAGCTACTAAACAGGCTATCTCTTCTGAATTTCAGGTTGTCGACAAAGGACCGATTACACACTTTCTGGGTCTCGAAATACAACGTGATGGTGACAAAGGGGCTATACGTCTCAGCCAGAGTGTGCATATCAGGAGCCTGATGAAGGAACTGGGCATGGAGATTTGCCACACGGTATCTACGCCGTTAGAAGCTAATTTCCAGGTTAAGTGCGCCAACAAGTCGTGCAAACGCAACGATGCTACGGAATATCAGTCCGTAATAGGCTCTTTGATGTATATTGCGCTATGCTCACGACCAGACATTTTGCACTCGGTGTGCAAATTATCACAGAGGAATAAAGATCCCCATGGCGAGCATCTCGCAGCAGCGAAACAAGTGCTGAGATATCTGAACCAGACGGCAGATATGGCAATAACGTACAAGAAAACCGGCGCTGCGATCACAGGCTATGCAGATGCAGATTGGGCAGGTGACTCAACTGATAGAAAGTCCTACACTGGATATGCATTCATGTTGGGCGGCTCAGTAATCTCATGGACATCAAGGAAGCAAAAATCTGTGGCTCTAAGCAGTACCGAGGCAGAATATATGGCGCTTTCCAATGCTGCAAAAGTGGCTATTTATATAAGAAAATTGATAAATGAGATGAAATTGTATTTTAAGCTTGATTGTATAACCTTACATGGCGATAACGTTGGTGCTTTAAATCTTGTAAAAAACCCTGTTTATCATGCTAGAAGCAAACATATTGATGTAAAGTACCATCATATAAGAAACTCATTTGAAGAGAATTTGATTAAGCTAGAATACTGTCCAACAACCGAAATGATTGCTGATATTCTTACTAAGAATCTATGTAAAGTTAATCATTTAAAATGTACGGCGTTGCTTGGACTAAATAGGTATTAGAACCCTAAATTGAGGGGAAGTGTTGATATGGCAATTCTGTGCTGTATCTGTCAGCCCTGTACAAGTGGCAACCCTGGTTAAGCTTATGTTAATAAAATTGAGCGCACTCTCATCTAAGCAACCAAACGTTGTGGTTCTACACTTTTCACAAACCAACATATACACACATTTATTTCTTGTTATACCCTTGCACAAAGGGTATATTAATTTTGGTCAGAACTGCAACGCATAGAACGAAGCATCTCCGACCATCTGGATCAACGCAAACTCCTCCTAAACCGTTAGAGCTATAGAGCTGAAATTTTGCACGTTGGCTTGTATGTACTGCAGGGGTTGTATATCTCGGATTCAGCTGGATCGGACCACTAGCTCCCACACAAACCCCAAAGTCATGAACGTTGACTTTTCTCAACAACTTCGTTATTTTCTGTGCTATTATCGTGTTATTAGAGAGTTTTTTACGCCCATGAACTACTGTGACAAATTTGATCAAGATCGGGCGACTATATCATATAGCTCCCATCGGAACAATCGGTCGAAAACAGTGACTTTTGTAAATAACTTCGTTACTTTTAACGCGATTGCTTTCAAATTAAACATTTGTTAGTTTAATATATCTGTTAATGACTGTACCAAATTTGATAAAGATCGGGTGACTATATCATATAGCTCCCATAGGAACGATGTGTGGAAAACAGTGACTATGATCAATATCTTCGTTATTTCCTATGATTGTAGGCCATTCTTTCGTAAACATTTGCCATTGATGGCTAATAGGTAAGGAAAGAGTTACCAAAAAAAGTTGCAAGGGTATACAAACTTTAGTAAATGTTTACTACTACTACTCGGGCCCAAAACGCGCTTAAACTACATAATACATTTGGTATCAAACGAAAGAGAAAAATTGCACGAGCACGACCTCAGGTGCGCCTTGTCGATTTATTTCGTAGTTTTTGAGTAATTAACAAAATAAAATTAATATTTTTAATGGGACTATAGCTAAAAGTAGCTTTTTCCGGCTCAAAAAGCTGTTCAATTTTGAGATGGTGTTGTCAAATGACGAATTTTGGATACTCGAATACGCGGGCTTTTTTGAATCTTTAGTTCGTACTATTCTCAACAAACGAAAATATTGTTGAGTTTACAATATTTCGTGATTTTATAGAACAAATATAGTTTAGAATACAATATTCGGCTGCCAGAGCACATATTCCTCGACTTTTGCGCGCCAAATAAAAAATAGCGTTTGACAACACTGAAATCTAGGTTTATCCGATTTTTCCACTTTTCAACACTGAAATCTCGAGTAGTAGTAGTGAACATTTAACCAAACTTTGACGCGGTCGAACTTAGCCCCGGCCGTCTGGTTTTTTGGTTGATTTTGCATAAATTTTAGTATTTTGTATATAGTAAGTTTCTTGAATGTTTTCTGCTAAAGTGTTATTATTTTCACCTGGATAGGATATAATTTTGAATTGGGATGCTATAGATATTTGTCTAGGTATATGCAAAATTATTAATATTTCATTTGTGTCTGATTTTAAGCACTACTTGTTTTTATGTTTAAAAGTTTTTCTGTATTTATGTTAAATATTTCTTGATGGTTTAAAAGTTTTGGATTAAATATTCCTAGTCTTGTCAACTGGATCATCTTCTAGAAGGATCATAGGTGAAGAAATTAGAGTATTGTAATTTACATATGTGACAAATATGCAGATCCCAAAATTTAAATCTGATCGGATAAATAGAACACAAGTTACAGTCAATATAAGTCGGATCTGCTCCCAGCTCTGCCGGCAATGCTGCCTGCTGCCGACTACGTCATTCGTCATCAACATAGCACATGCATACACAAACAGACGCAATGCTACGTAAACTGTATGTGTAGGGAATGAGGGAAGAAGAAGAAAAATCTTTATTGAAAATAGTAATAATGTTTTGTTTGTGTATTGATTAACTGAGTTCCAGAAAACGAATTTTGAACATGTTATATTATAGCCAAGGTCTGAAATTGTATCTAAGTTTCGGCAAAGCCGAAGTTACCTTCTTTGATATTTATACCCTTGCAAAAAGGGTATATTAATTTTGGTCAGAATTGTGCAACGCCATACAAAGTGTATATATTCTTGATCAGCACGACGAGACGAGTTCAAATAGCCATGTCCGTCCGTCCGTCCGTCCGTCCGTCTGGATCAACGCAAACTCCTAGACCGTAAGAGTTACAGAGTTATATACTGCAGGGGTTGTATATCTCGAATTCAGCCGGATCGGACCACTATATCATATAGCTCCCATATAAACCAAAAAGTCACGAACAGTGACTTTTCTCTATAACTTCGTTATTTTCTGAAACTTAATATTAGAGAGTTTGTTACACCTATAAACTACTGTGCCAAATTTGTTCAACATCGGATGACTATATCATATAGCTCCCATAGGAATGATCGGTCGAAAACAGTGACTTTTGTAAATAACTTCGTTACTTTTAACGTTGCATTCCAATTAAACATTTGTTAGCTTAATATATCTGTTAATGACTGTGCCAAATTTGATCAAGATCAAGATCGGTCGAAAACAGTGACTTGTAAATAACTTCACTACTTTTAACGCGATTACTTTCAAATTAAACATTTCTTAATTTAATATATCTGTTCAAGACTGTGCCGAATTTGATAAAGATCGGGTGACTACATCAAATAGCTCCAATAGGAACGATCGGTAGAAAACAGTGATTATGAATTGATCATAATCATAATATTGATCTTCGTTATTTCCTATGATTGTAGGCCATTCTTTCGCAAACATAAGCCTTTTTAGATAAAACGTTCTTCCACATTGATGGCCCTCTGGTTTTGAATGAATTTGGATATACAGCCCCAAAACTCGGAAATGCAAAAGAAAACAAATTTTAAATTTTTTAAAATTCATCGTACATTTTCGGACCCTAAGAATAAGTTTAAGTCGGCTCCAGGATTTAATTTGGAGTCAAACTTAATCTTGTATGTATCTTTTGGTCTTCCTGCTTGCCGTTATGTTAAGCAACTAATTCATTGTTAAGTACAACTACACTTGAACAATAAAAGATAGTGAATAAGTGAAATATTGTTTATCAAAATCAGATAAAATCAGATGAAATCAGAATTAAATGTTAAAAAATTTGCATCTCAAATTTTCTGCCGCTACTGTATATATTTCTAAAAAAATTAAATCTTAGAATTATGGGAATGGAGGCTTTGTTTACTCTCCATGATAATAAAACGAATGGGTTGACACTTGAGTTGAACCACGACTTAAAGGTGGACTCATATCTCAGTCCGGCTTCCATAATGTTAGCATACTTTGTAACAACACTTAGTTTGATACACCGAGCTCGTGCTGAATTGACTTATAACACTATACGAATGAATTTGGGTCCCAAGTTGACGGATTTACCAACCGAATCAGAAAAAAGTGCTTCGAATGAAATTAATCCTGAATCTCCATCAATTTTGGAGCAACTTTTTTATTTGGTTTTTGATTTAACTTCGTTTATTTACAAGAATAGCTATCTTCTCTTAAATATCATAATGATGGTAAGCAATTAAGATTGTATTAATAATTTTTAATCTAAGTTGAAACCTATCACTATTCGCTTTTCAGATCTGGTCGATTGTCTATCATAGTTGGCTGACATTTGTTTTGCTTATTTGGGCTAATATTCTCTGGATTATCCCCAATCAACGTCGATCAATGATGAGATCCAGTTTTTTTGTAGTTCTTTATGCAGAGTTTCTAGTAATAACGCAATATATTTATGGCATGAATTTTTATGAAACGGAATTGCCCACGAAAGTTAAGGTTTGTAATAATAATTAGAGCTTTAGTTTATAAAACTTAGTGGTTTTTCATAGAGTTGTGGTGTTAATCTGGAGCAAGTTGGGTTTGTTCATCCACAAAATAATGGCAGTCAGCCTTACATACCTTTGGCTGTGAAAACAGGATTCCTGTGTGTATTCTGGATGACTTGTCGCCAATATTTTAAAGAAAGAGCTGAAAATAAGATGCAAAGTGATCTACTTCGACAAATATTTGGTCCTCAACATTTTCGTTCGGAACGCTCATTATTTGAAAAGCCACAGGCTCCCCGCTTTGTGAAATTCATATTCGAAAGTGTTTCTAATTTCGTTGCAAGAATATGGATGTGGTTGCTAATATTTCTAATATTTCTATGCGCCATGGTTGATCGAGCTATGACAGGTTTTCGAATATGTTATATGTCACTCTTTCTGCTATTCCTTATGGTTTTTCAAATGTCACTGCAACTTTGGATTAAATTTTTATATGGTTATTGGATGTTTCTTATATTTTATGCAATGTCCATATTAACAGTCATTTATACTTATCAATTTGATAATTTTGACTACTACTGGGAACAATTTCTTAAAGTGCATCCCACGCTGTAAGTAAACCCTTACCCAAGAAAATTGAAGCTTTTGTATATAAAATTACTTTCAGACAAAATGATATTGGTCTTCGGCGCTATCAGACTAAGGATTTGTTCCTACATCTGCTCATACCCACACTTACGGTAATTTTTACAGTGGTTCAATTACATTATTTTCATAAGCGATTTATGGAATCAGTACGTCGCCCAATGCCGACCAGTCGCAAAAGCCAAAGTTCTCTTTTTGGACTCAACTTTGACACCAGTCACAATCCTTTCGATTCTCCGAAGCAAACATGGAAAGTTTACTTTTACGCAGGTTACCGAAAATTGCGGTCGCGTAGTCGTCGTTGGTTTAGACCCGCTAAAATAATTTGCTGGGGATTTCTGGAAATGCATATGATAAAGGCCGTCATGATAACATCATTTTATTGCTCCATATCCGAAATATGTTTTTTTAACTTCTTTATACTTGTCTTATCATTACTAAGTGTTTCCGTAAATCGTTTCCTAAGACGTGTTATATTTCGTGTGGTGACCTTTTGGGTGTCTGTGCTGGTACTAATGAAAATGATTTATCAAATCAAGTATCTGGATAAAACCCATTACGATTATATATGTGTAAACAATTTGCTTTGCATACTTTTGTTTTCAACATTAATTATAGTGTTTTTTTTTTTTTAGGAAAATGTCACCGCAAACTTTGCAGATTGGATGGGATTAAGAAAAACACATCAGGTATGGGGCGCGTTGTTACGTTATATATCGCCCTATGTAGTCTATATGATTGTGACGTCCCTACATGCGGTGGTAAAACTGCGAGACCATTTAATTCGCTTTTCAACTTTTGACTATAAGGAGCATAAGGTACTATTTCCACAGGTAACAAGACACCATGCTGAACGAGATTTATCCGGACTTTTGAAATATTTACTAAATTACGGATATTATAAATTCGGCTTAGAAATTACGTTAATAGGATTGGTGTCAAGCATTGCCTATCGTCGTGATGTCCTCGGATTGACCTACATTGTTTGGTTAATAATTATACTCTGCCTTACACGTATGCAATGTGCTCGGATTTGGGACATATTTCATTTATATTTCGTAATTTCTGTGCTATTGCAATATTTGTATTTATTGAACTTTCCTCCCAATTTGTGTGTGGGTAAGTATTAGGTAGGCATTAGTTATTTATATTTTATTAATCAGTTTTCATCAGATACACGAAGTACTGCTCACTTCAAGACCTACCAAAATATATGGATCCTATTGGATGAGTCAGCTCGGTCGTTTATAAAATCCAGGCTTATGCTTGACTTTATCGTACTTTTACTAATATCACGGCAACGTAAAGCTTTTAAATCCGAAATGGGTCATTTTAATGAACCTGGCTATGCTGGTGGCGATAACAAGAATGTTATACACAATATAGCTCAATTGGGTCATGTCTATTTTGATAATCCCACACATGATTTCTGTTCCTATGTTCGCAATTACTCGGATATCTTGAAAACTGCTGTATTTTGTAGTTTTTTCTGGGTTACACTTGCCATTGTGTTTATGGGCGGAGTGTGCAGCATGGACATGCTCTCACTGGGTTATCTAATATTTGCTTTGATATTCTTGCTTCAGGGATCGGAAGTGTATCTTCAGAATATTCATTATATTATTTGTCGCTGGAATTGTCTGATTGCATTCAATGTCTTAAATATTATTGTCAAAATCAGCATTGTTGCTCTGGCGGGATTATTAACCACCAATCATCCGACTTTACAAAATATCTTGTCATTTGCATACTACGGCACTTCCTTGAATCAAATTTGGTTTTACAAGCACCAGGGAGGGGCTAAAAATGAGACAGATGAAAGACTCGATAGTTATCACTATGGTCCAGATGCACTGATATTCAAAAATAATTTAATATGGCACGCTATAATTTTCACATTTATAATCTTTCAACATCGCATATTTCGATCTTACTATTTCTGCCACGTTATTATGGATACGCATGCCAACACTATTTTAGCATCTAGGTAAGCAGCAAATTCTGTAGAGTCATGACTACATTTATTCGCTTTGCAAATATTTGAATGAAAAAATGTAATTTACTTCCAGAGGCGCTGCCATTATTGAGAATTTACACTATAAACAAATTTATGACAGACGTGAATATGAAAGAAATGTTTTGGAAAGTGTCAAGGCCAAAATGGAAAAAATTCGCAACACCAATCGTAAAATATTTAAAAGTAAGTACGTTTGGCCAGACCCAACATTGATATTTAATATTTACATAAGTCATGTTTCGATTGCATAATGAATTTATGTTGTGTCCTCGATCGATTCACACGTGTGTTCTTCTTGAGTGCTAATTATCCACTTTTGAGAAGTGGTTCAAGTGATAGAAATGTCTCTTTCGATAAACCCTTTTTATGTGCTTTTTACTTTTACTTTACTTGCTTTTTATTTTTGTTAATGAAGTAGGTTCTTCTTACATTTATAGAATTCCTAGAGGAGACTTATTTTTGTCATGTATGTGGCTAAAGCCAAAAAATGGTAGATTGTTCGTTTGTAAATTTCACAGCTCTGAAGCGTTCCTGGAACATCCGTGACTAATTTTTCGTGCAAAGAAAGTTGGCCTACCAAATGGCTTTAACGGCTACTTGGCTCTCCACAAAGAAATTCTGCTGGATTTCTTAAAGCGAAGACTTCTGCTTGGAATGCATATTCCTGGGCAGAACGCCGCTGCCCTCACATTTGTCCTCGTTTTTGATCCGTCTCCCACACATAGTGATCCGAAAAATCGGGTCTCCTCTTTTCCAACTTGTTATCTAAGGCTACACTCATAGTGCTAGCTAGTGACGTGACGATGCTGGTCTTTTTCATTATAAGTTTGGCCTGAATGTCTGGTGGATTGATTATAAGCAGCATTTCCAAGCCTACAGTAGGTTCTGAGAGCTCCTGTTATGCAAAGAAGAGACACATAGGTATGAATAAAATGTATTCTTCAACAGTACCTCAATGAGCGTTGTTTAGCGTACAGATTAGATTGCCCTTTTAATTTTTTTTTTTTTTTTGATCAGGTCTACTGACACGACATTAGTAAAAGGTTCAATACTCCCCCCATAGCTTGCAAAAATTGTCGGTTACTGAGACATTTTCTGCATATCTGTCAACAGTGAAAAGGAAATGTCACCTCCTCGTCGGGTTCAATCCAGTACAACTGTTTAAAAGCGGTCCCAGTTCACTTAAACGAATAGTTGGTATCGTGTTTCTCTTGAAGTCGACAGCGAAGACTTCTGTGTAGGTTTCCTTATAATTTTAGGGCGTCTATATCATTAAACTAATACCGTGATGTTTCGATTTTACAGCGGATCGGGTCCTTAAAATAAAACCCTAGGTTTTCGATTTTCGTGACATCTAAAATTTATTATAGAGCCCTGCAAATCAGACTGTATTCCAAAAAACGAAAAAATTCATTGATCTTCAATGTGTAAATAAACAAGACAGAAACAAATATACTAAAAATGTTTAATATCTAGCTTTAGTATAACGTGGACGTTGGCTGCCTTCTGTATCCATAGATTTTCTTTTATTGTTAACGATTTCAAAAAACTTAAATTCAAACAGGGCATTTTTATATTCAATAAAGATTAATTCTTCCGTTACATTACTTAATACAACGGAATCGCGCCACCGAACTGACTGATCCCTCTTTAATATTTTTTTTTTTTTTTTTTAACGTTTAAAATATATTTGTTGAATCTACTCTTAAATTAGAGCCTAACAACAAGTTTGAGATATTTTTCTTAGTCTAGTACTTAAGATAAATACTGGGGATATTGCAGGCGGCCCTAATCACTTGTTATTGGGTTGGTCTGTCATTTCTTTTAAGACGAGTTCTATTATTAGTTCGCATAAGGGAATTGGCAAGAACATTTGGGCGAATTTCCTATTGTAAAGGTAAGATTCCATGAGTTTGTAGGTGTACTGTGGCAGTTTTTGCCGGATTCTGAACATCAGACCCTCCAGCCAAACTCTATCGAAAGCCTGGACAACGTCGAGAAAGACAGCCGCACAGTATTCTTTTAGTTCGAATGCTGTTCGTATTTCGGATGTTATGCGATTGACTTGTTCAATTGTACCATGTTTTTTCGCGGAAGCCGAACTAATGTGAAGGGATTGTGTTCTCCGATGCCAGAAATGAGTTTATTCGGATCTGCAGGACCTTTTCAAAAAGCTTCGAAAGACATGGCAGCAAACTAATTAGCCTATAGGATGACGGCTGAGTTTTGTCCTTTCCCACTTTAGGAATCATGATGATAGTGGACCTTTTCCATGTTCCATGTTTTCCATGTTCTTGGGAAGTAGTCAATTCTTATTATAGCGTTGAACAGTTTGGAGATGTATTGTATGGCAATGATAGGGAGTTCTAGGATCATTTTCGGTGTGATCATGGCCAGGGGCTTTTTTCGGCTTTATGTGGTTTTTAATAACTGCAGTCGTGCAATCGTCCGATTGGAGTTCCGAGTACTCACTATCCGTTAATGTGCTCGAAGGGGGAAGTACAGATGAGTTTGATGTTGGATTTGGCTGGAAAACCATTTTACTACGCCTATAAGCGACGATGCCAAATTTGATCAAGATCGGGTGACTATATCATATAGCTCCCATAGGAACGATTGGTCGAAAACAGTGACTTTTGTAAATAACTTCGTTACTTTTAACGCGATTGCTTTTAAATTAACCATTTCTTAATTTAATATATATGTTAATGACTGTGCCAAGTTTGATCAAGATCGGATGACTATATCATATAGCTCCCATAGGAACGATCGCTGGAATACAGTGACTTTGATCAATATCTTCGTTATTTCCTATGACTGTAGGCCATTCTTTCGCAAACATAAGCCTTTTTTATATAAAACGTTCTTCCACATTGATGGCTAATAAATAAGGAAAGAGTTACCAAAAAAGTTGCAAGGGTATACAAACTTTGACGCGGTCGAAGTTAGCCCCGGCCCTCTGGTTTTTCTTTACTATAACACTTTAATAATTTTTTGTCTTTTAAACTTTTACGCGGACTTGGCAAACATGTAAGCGCGTTTTACATATGTAAAAAAGTGGAATTGGACAAGTGGGAGGAAAAAAAAAATAAATAAAAATGTGTAGTGGTGGAATGGAATACAAAAACGTTGGACAAACACGCTAAGTATTGGGAACTACCATGTAACCTTGGAACAGGTCAGGTATGTACATACAATATATAAAAGTGAAGAAGAAGGATCCATATAAGCCACAAGTGGTTGGCGGGTGCCAATTTGTTCAGGGGTCTTGTGCGTGAGTAATGCAATTAAAACGCGCGAGAACTCAGTTTAAATTAATGATGATTTATTTAATGATTTATTTGCTTTAAATTACAAGATGTCCCGACACACACGAGAAATGATTCGGGTTGGAAAAAAGTACAATCGAGAAAAAGAAACGCAAAGCAAGAACGGGTGTTCGGGTTGAATGCTCGTACTGGATTAAATGGCGATGCCCATGGCAAAAATCAAGTACCTCCTCCTGGTGTGACCGTAGACGCCGAGGATCAAAAAACACTCTTCACTCCTCACTGCTCTTCGCCGCTCACTGCTGTTCACCCGGTGGCGTGGACATAAGGTAGACTTTTTTTTCGTAAGTCCCTCAACCGGTCACTTATTTTCTAAACAATACCCCTTTAGAACGTCTAAACGTCCTGGGATTCATTAAAAGATGGTCAAAAGAATTTTACGACCCCTATACAACTAAAGTTCTTTTTACTTCGCTTGTCCGTCCTAGTTTAGAGTATGGATCTTGCATTTGGTCACCATGAACCTTTTAGGGTCCTCTGTTCTAATTACAACCTTCTATTCCCTGTAATCGGTTCAGAGTTTTCTATTAATATGCTTAAAACATCTATCCTATCCCATTTAGTTAATAGATAGCTATAGTATTATTTGTTTATCTGTTTTTTCTATTGTGTATTTGTCCACCCGATTCGTGCTGTGCGTTATTTTTTGATTATGGATTACAATATCGTGCATTTATTGATTACCATCGGGTTGAAAGTATTCACAAGATTATTCTTCCAATGCTAGCTAAAATGAGTTTAGATAATCCAGCTTCATGGTATAAATACGTAGGGAAAGTTCAGCAAATCATCAACGATACGGAAGTACTAAGATAGCTCCTTTTAAGATCCTAACCGGTATTGACATGCGTAGATCAGAGGATGTAAACCTTAAAGAACTACTCGATGATCTTTTAATCGAAGAACTAGCAGAACACAGAAAGAAAATACGAATGGAGGCAGTTGAAAATATAAAACAAATTCAGGAGGAGAACAAGAATTCAGCTAATCTGAAGAGAAAAGAGGGAAAACGATTCAAAATAAATGATTTGGTTGCTGTTAAGCGTACCCAATATGGCGTTGGTCTGAAACTTAAAGGAAAGTATTTAGGAACTTACAAAGTAACGGCAATCAAAAATCTTGGAAGATAAGAAGTAGGGAAAGTTGGACAGGCGGAAGGGCCTAATAGGACATCAACTGTATCGGAATATATGAAATTGTGGGGACCGACATTCGAGTAGAATGTACCGTCAGGAGGGCCGAATGTGGGAAATGGCGTTGAGAGAGAGCAATCCAAAGTGATAGAAGAGAAGAGACAAACGCGTAGTGGCCGAACATTCTAGTAATAGTAGAGAGAGCAGGGCATAGGATCATTATATAAATTGAGAGAGAGCTGTTAAAGAGGCCGTAGATTATTCGCAAAGAGACTGTCAACTGAGTCGCACGTCAAGGTTCATAAGTAGTCCAATGTTATTTCTATAAGTGTGCTTAAATCTTAACAATATACTGAACTCGATTGTCATCAAACAATTCAAATACTAATAAACAAATAAATATAGTAACAATCGGTAAATCAACGCTACATTTATATTTTTGGTTTTGATGAAAATACTAAGGCTAATATTGAATATGTATACATTCAGATTCTTCTGAATATCTGTAGGGATTTATTGGTTTTCCAAATTACTTTGAGTAACTCGTACACTACCATTTCCATTAGTGGAATTACCTCGGTTGAAGTTATTTCTGTTGGAATTATTTTCTATTTTTATACCATACACCCATAGGGTGAAATGGTATATTAAAGTCGCCAAAATGTATGTAACATGCAGAAGGAAGCTTCTCCGATCCTATAATGAAAATATATATTCTTGATCAGGATCAACAGCCGTATAACGCACGGCACGAATCGCGTGGACAAATACACAATAGAAAAACAGACAAACAAATAATACTATAGCTATCTATTAACTAAATGTGATAGGATAGATGTTTTAAGTATATTAATAGAAAACTCTGAGCCGATTACAGGGAATAGAAGGTTGTAATCAGAGCAGAGGACCCTAAAAGGTTCATGGATTGCATAGTTAGAAGAACAACGACTAAGGGATAAAGCTATCAAAGGATGTCTACATGGTACCGACGATATAGTTATGTCGGTATGTCCGTTTGTCCGTCCGTCTGTATGAACCAGCAGATCTCTGAGGCCTTAAGAGCTAGAGACAGCAAATTTGGTTTTATATATTGGTTTAGTTAGCGCGCAGAAACTATTTGTTCATACTTCGTCAGACTAATTGATCCTAACTATTTCTACCAAACTACCAAAATAAATCTACCAAATTTATTTAAATCGGACTAGAAACATGCAAAATATGCGGATAGCACATTGTAGTATACTTTTAGGGATAGGATTAGGTCACATACTTTTAGGGATAGATTATAAGTAATTAGAACTTAAGCATAATGTCTAGCTTTAAGTACCGTTAAGGACACTAGCCATAAGACCAATGTAAATGTTCCCCTATAAATCGGTATAAATATAAGCCCGGTGGCTTGCGGCCCCAATTAATCACTTCAAGTCAAACCTTGCCTTCGCCTACTTCATGGCGATCCTGCCTAACATTGGCAACAAATAAAAAGGCAATAAATAAAAAAAAAACCTTGCCATACAAATAAAAGGCAAAGTGAAGAAAAAAAAAAAAGGAAGCAGGCTCAAGTACAAATGCCAAAGGATATAAGCGAAGCACTCCAGAAGCCATTGAAGGACTGCCCATTGGACGGTCCCCGGCAGTTGAGCATAGAGGAGTACCGTGCCAGACAACCAGCGGCAAGGGCAGAGCACAATAGGAGAAGGCGAGAGGAGGGCGCATTGACGGCCATCCCCCTGATTCTAAGGCCGAAGCGGCGAGGCGGCTACCAGGTCCGTTTCCGAAAAAAGCGGGCGACCCTACTGGCCCAAATTAACAACGATCCGCCACCACCCTGGGCGGAAGCATGCAAGCTGTGGGACAAAATAGATGACCTGGAAAAAGTGCACAAGAGAACCAAACAGGCGAGGCAACAACAGCAGCAGAGCCAGATGCAGCGACCGGCGACAGCAGCAAATGCAGAAACAACAAAAAAAAAAATAAATTAACAAAATAATAAGAAAATAAAAAAAGTGTGCTAGTACATGTGGGCACCTTTGTGGCAAGAGGCGGTCTTTGCGCTGCTATTATAAATAATTAATTAAATAATATGAATTTAAATATTACTAACAAAAGGAAAAAAATAAAATGAAAAAAAATCTAATATATTATCCGCAAAATTTTTGAATAAGTCTATCATTGCCAAAAATACCCTCGAAAAAAAAAGAGAAAATACATATATACACATACATATATACATATACATATGCATATATACACTAAAATGAAAAATACACAAAAAGAAAAAAACATATATTTATAAATATATGTTACTTTAATGGATTGTTCCATAAGATATACAATATATTTATTAATCCTGCAATTATTGGCTATCCAGTACCTAATTTCCTTGTATTTGTTATATGTTTCACCTGAGTGTATCAGGAAATTAAGGAAAGGAATGTACTTTTGGAGATGTTTCGTTTCTATCTTGCTCATATTTCTTACTGTGCACTTGGCAGCTTGGATAAATAATTTTTTTTATTGTTGTTGCTGTTGGGCTTCATCCATTAGGTAGAAGCAAAGGGTGCATTTGAATAACAGCATACATATGGTACTGTGAGGATGAAACTCATCTCATACCCTAGGGTACAGGTTGCACTAGTGCAACCTCGTACTGGGAACTCTTCTCCCGTTATATCTAGGTAAGCTAACCTAATCTGTATTACACATAACGAGCGTTGAGGAGAATTACTTTGCTCGCTTCTAAAAACCTCAATTAAGTGGGAAACTATTCTGGGATGACTATCTACTATCTTCCTAAAATAATCATCTATTTTACTCATCTTAATCAATTGATATATGTACATACATATATTTATATTTTTTTCATTTTGAAAATCGGTATTTATTTTTTTTTTGATAATTTTTTTTTTTAATGCACTGTAACAATAATTGATGCATATGTTATTTAGATCTTGTCAAGATCATTAGCCTGGCTTAAGGCTCTATTTGTTGCACATTTATTGTGTAATTTATATGCTTTGGATAACACATATGCGCTCAATATTGTTGGTTTTAAATTGACATTTGATGACTCTATTTTGTTTATTACATTAGCAGTGGAGTCCACTGTCTTGGTATCTATTAACCCCATATTGGCTTCATCAAATATGTCATCAAACTTATTTATTCTATTGTCAAACATTCTAAATTAAAAAAAGGTTTTTTTTATTACTTTTGTTTGATTTTGAATATTTTGGTTTTTAAAAAATTTTTTTTTCATGTATTATAAGTTAGAGTTTTGTTTTCCTTATTTCATGTATTATAAGTGTTTTGTTTTCCTTTTTTTACATATATCCCTGCCTATTTTTGCGTGTGGTTTTCAGGCCACACTCTAATTGGGCAGCTTTTAATGCCGCACAATTGTACATAGTTTGTTATAATAATAAAAAAATATCAAAGAAGTTAAATTCGGCTATGCCGAAGTTATTATACCCTTGCAGTCCTTGACAATAATAATTTCACATGTTCAAAATTTGTTTTCTGCAACTCAATTCATTAATATACAAACAAAACAATTTTACTCTTCATACTATGTACAATTTGTTCTTCTTCTTCCCTCATTCCCTAAGCAAAGCAACGCACGCATACACATACAGTTTATGTAGCGTTGCGTCTGTGTGTGTATGCATGTGCTCTGTTGATTTGATGATGACGTAGTAGGCAGCAAGCAGAGCTGCCGGCAGCGATTGAACCGATTTATATAGACTGTAACTTGTGTTCTATTTATCCGATCAGGGGTCAAATTTTGGGATCTGAGATTTTATATCAAATTCTATTATATTGGTAAATTTCATGGGGATACTCCAATTTTTGCAAAAATTTTTGTTCCAGAGTTATATGATATAGTAGTCCGATCCCAAAGATTTTCATACTTTATCTCACCCGGGTAAAAAAAAGCTCCCAAAAAAAATTTCATCCCGATAGCTCTTAAGATGGCTGAGTAAAACGCGTACGCACCGACGGACAGACGGACATGGCTATATCGACTTAGCTTCTCATGCTGATCAAGAATATATATACTTTATGGGGTCGGAAACGTCTCCTTCTGTGCGTTACAAACATCTGACCAATTTTATAATACCCTCTGCAAGGGTATAAAAATATGCATCGCAGTGCATTAAAAAAAATGTGCGACGCAGCGCATGGTTATTTAATTAATTCTTTTGGTGTGCGCTCTTTGTAGAGCTGTCAGTCCAGACCTTGAGACGCTTTCAAGTTGCCGGTGCCGGTCTTCGCACAGGCTGGGAAGATCATATGTTGTCCTCTGTATTTTGCGCTCCTTGTAGCGCTGCTGGTTCACTGTTGAGGCGCGTTCAAGTTGCCGGTGCTGGCTGCACAGGCTTCTATTGTTTGATCCCGTAGCAATGGCTACAGGTATACTTGTAATACGGAGAATATAGTGGTCCCTCGCTGTCGTTGTGTGCAGGCTATTTTTATCTTTGGTACTTCTTTTTCAGCTTGTGGCGTTGTTTTTATACCCTTGCAAAAAGGGTACCCTTGCAAACAGGACACCTACAGCGGCTGTTGCAGTTTTTTTTATTTTTTAAATATCACCGCACATATATATATATATGTCACTTTTGTCACTGTCGCCATGTAGAATAAACGTTGTGTTCAGTTTGAGTTTACTTTATTCAGTGATTCTTAATTCTGATACAATTGTTAACTATAGCTAAGACCTGCGTTGCTGGCAATGCTGGCAGAGGAGCGGTATGCTTATGTATAAATATATTTATGTATAAATGTATAAATGTTTACATAAGAATATGTATGTGTATATGCTGCCGCAGCGGGAGAGTGAGGATGTATCATATTGCATATTGGGCCAGAGCGGCCCAATAACGTTATTACTATGTTATCCTAGAACATGCTACACTAGTTTTAGCGTTGCAGATATGGTATGGCCATTACAACTGTGGATTGTTTAGTGAAGTCTGCTGATGATAGAACTTGGTGGTTCTTGAAATAGCTTTACAGACAACCTCCTCAACTTTTTGTGCTGCCTATGATTTTAAATCTTAAAAATGATTAAGATTTATTGACTTGACGCTGCCCTGAACCACAGTTTTGAATTTTATATATGTGTTTTTTATACCCTTGTAAAAAGGGTATATTAATTTTGGTCAGAAGTGTGTTTGGGTGTCACGATTTTATTGATGGTCTGCTTAAGCTTTCGTTGGCCCAGCTGAATTCGATTTCTAAATATGGCAATAAATCAGAGGAATTTCTAAATTGTCAGCGATACCTAATAACGTCTCAAATACAGCATTTATGTAAATCTTTTTTCGCCGTACCAGCATGGGTTTGTCAAGAATAGGTCTACCACAACTACCCTTTTACAGTTTACATCTTTTTTAATCCAAGGTTTTAAGAAACAAAAGTAAACTGATGTTATATATACTGATTTCAATAAGGCTTTCGATTCGGTAAACCATGTCTTACTATTAATGAACTCCCCGACAAAGGACGTCCGCCAACATAGTTTGATGTACTGCACTATAGAGATGCAGCTCACTGGAGAAGCACAGCGGAAATCAAAACTAGCGCATGACAACAATTGGCGAATATAAGGTGCAAATGAATGAAGAATTACTACGACTACGGCTATACCATACTTCCTTTGGAGGAAACCTTCGTAAGTTTATTGAAGATTCATTCTGGTAGCGATAACCTGGCCATTATATGCTGCATCAGTAGCAGCGCAGTCCAAATGCCCAACCACCCGCGAACAGATCAAGGAGGCCAATTATTTCGCGTGGACACGGCCCTCAGAATTCCGTTAACATTATGGATGCAGTGAGGCACTCAACGCTAGCATGCAGGCCCCCGTCTACTGGTAAGATGAGAACATTGCGGAGGCGAGAGTGTCTTCGTGGTAGAAGGTTCTACCAAAGATCGCGTTGAAAATCGGAGTTCTTGTTGCTGTAAGCAGAATTTGCAGCCAGAAGAAGGGATCTTAAAGAGCGTATTAAGTCACGATCAAAAACCTGTTTTCTCGAGCTTTATGATTCAGTAGAAAATGACCCCTGAAGCTTGGCCTATAAAGTAACCATAAGTACGGCAGTTAAGCCGGCGGCTCTAGCTGAAGAGCGCATGGCTATGATTGTGGATAGTCTGTTCCCGGCCACATCATCAAAAAGCCCGAAAGAGATGCAGCATACTGCTTTGCCAGTAGATTGGCCCATCACTGGAGAAGAGGTATTACTGGTGGTAGCGACCTACTAAAAGGCAAAGAGAAAGTACCAGTGATCAGAGTAAAATGGAATGGTCCGAAAATTATCATCAATCAGCCTCGGATCAAACAGATCAAACCCCTATAACGTCCCTTTAAAATGCGTTATAGATACAGGCTTTTCAATAAATATTATCAACGAAAATTATTTCAATTTTCCAGAAACAGAAAATTTTAATGTTCTAACAATAAAAGGAATAATAGAGCTTAAGCGTATCTTTTGCATCAAGCAAACTTTTTCATCAACATATTTTAGAAACAAGGTTTAATCTTTATTTATTAATCTTTTATATCACAGGCTTATTCTTTATTTTATTTTTACGTCTGTCTTCTTTGATCGTAGCCTATCGAATGACCCTCTCCGTTCGCCTGTCTCTCTTCTCATTGTTCACTGTTAATCAACATCCATACTGCTCTGCCACAACAGTGTTGGAAATTGCAGCATACTTATCGGTGTTCGTTATAGTTTAAACTACTTATCCTACTACAACTCGGCCATCCTGACAGTTGGATCTCCTGATCCTATTTTTGCTATTTACACTATAAAATTTGTGAAACTTAGACTATATATATACAATTGATATGATACATTTGAATTTTATATATTAAAGAAGATTTTGTGTAATACAATAGTTTTTATTCTTTACTATTTGGCCTCTTTTTCCCCACCCAGAGTCTCATGCTCTGCGCACATCACACAACTTGATAGGGATAGCGTGAAACCTGGAAACCGTCGACGTCTTTAAGCAAAAATCTATAATTTGTTAATACCTTTTCAAATACGTAAGGTTCTTTATGTTTAGGTATCAATTTCCTCACAACTCCAGCTGTAGTATCAAAATTCTTTACCATCACGAAATCTCCTTTATATATTGTGTTGGCATTATCTTAGACTTGTTGTAGTACGTTTCATTGCACATTGGGCCAGATTTCCCTTTTTTTTTCATAAAGTAGGAAAATTTTGTAATGCCAAATAAAAAATTTGACTTGATATTTGAAAAGAGCATACATTGGGTACATCAACAACAAAGCAACCCTGCATTATTGGCAGCCCTTCAAAATAATTATTTATATGCAAAAATTATTATTTATAAATGTTTTTAAATTATGCTATCAATGTTGTAGTTGTGAGCTGTGTTTGTAAGGTCTTATTTTAGAATAAATCTAGTGAAAGTCTTCGTCTATTTGGGAGTAAAAAAATAATTTCTGCCAATTTGTGCCAAAAAGTAATTATGCAGATGTTTACTCTAAGGTTCAACCTTGAACGTGTGATTAACTGTTTTTGCCCATTTTGCCCATTTTCTCGATATTTTGCATTTAAAGCCAATTTTAAGGTTAGCCGTGCTGCACTTTTTGAAGTATGGATTGAAAAAAAGCGAAATGAAAAAGTAGTTATTGACTGGATTATTGCCCAATTACGACGAAATAATGTAGCAAATGAAATGAAAGCCGAAATATCAAGGAAAATAAGGAGTTTTCACCTATATGTAACGAAAAATTTTAAAAAATGTCATCGTACAATTGGTATTTTTAAAAATAAGTTGGCTTGCCAAAATTATGAGTGTCGACCAAGAGCAAGACTTATCCAACCGAATGGGACGACCACGACTGCCGTTTAATGATGCAGGATCACGGCTGCCGACAAGGAAGGAAATAATACAAACCTTCTTTTGCATGCAGCTTTAATCTCAGCTAAAAAAGCCAAAGGGAGCAATACTGCTTCTGTATTAAAGAATATTGTCTCTTCTGCAATTGGATTAAGTATATTATATACTAGTTTGTGTTTTTATACTTAAATATAATAAGAAATTTTCCATTCTAAAATGCGCAGTTATTTTTTATTGGTGCATTTTCAGCTTTACGTCTGAAGATTTGAAGCGTTGCTTGAAAAAAAAATAAATTGTGTAGACATCCTTTAATTATTTTATACATGCTGTTTACTAAAAAAGGCTTAAAATTTTTTTAAAATAAAGCCTAAAAGTATGCAAATGGGGTAGTTTTTACAATTTTGGGCGGATAACGGTAAAAACGTGGTATATTCAAAAAAAAAAAAAATTCAAAATTCTATTTTGATCTGACTTATGTGCGTGCCAAATTTTAGCTCTCTAGCATTTGAAATGTAGTTTATGCCAAAAAAAAAAGTGAATCTGGCCCAATGTCCATTGTACGACCGCGCTTTTTTCTGTTTTTCTATTGTTTCTTTACGAATCTTTTTTAAACTTTCCGGTTTCTCAGGACATTGGATTTCTTTTAACTTTTCTCTTAACTGAACAATAACCTCACCTTTCTGTTCTACTCCAAAAGGCACTTTACTTGGCTATTGCTTATTATTTCTATCCAATGTGTTATTAAAAGAAAATTGAACTGTTTCAATTACAGAGTCCCAATGCAAATTTCTCTCTGGTTCTACAAGTTTCACTATCATTGGACCTATGCTTCTATTCAATCGTTCAACTTGGATGTTTCCTTGAGGAGAGCCTGTAGCTATCTTCAAGTGTTTTATGTTACATTCTGTCATAAATTGTTCAAACTCACTAGACGTAAAACAGCACCCTCTAACTGACACAAAACAGTTAGGGTCGGCTATACGCCCTAAAATAATCTCTTAACGCTTTCACTACTTCTTTCGTGCTTTTAGACTTTGTTGTATACAATCTAACGAACTTAAAAGAATCCGTCCACTACAACGAATATGTGCTTGTTTGCTCTACCTGCTGCTACTGGTCTATATGTATTAGCTCCAATGGCTTATCTCCTTTTGGTATGCTATGCAATAGTCCTTCCATTTTTCCTGATTTGGGGGAAAAAGCTACACATTTAAACGATTTTCGATGTGACTAATGCATTTAACCTTAATGTTTTTGAACCAATAACTTTTTGAAATCGTATCTATGATCTTATCCCTGCCGATATGCCCAAGTTCATTAAAATATTTGTGCAAAACCTGATTCTCCATATCTTCAGGAACATTGCAAATTGCGCGCAGCATTGGGTAAGCCTGCCATGGGTGTGGCAGCTATTAAGAAGGAGTCGACTACAGCAGCATTGGCTAAAAAGGAGGTTGTTAAAAAAGAGGTGGCTAAGAAGGAAACAACTTCCGCTGCTGCCTCAGCATTGACACTTAACCGTTTGCCAAAGACGCAGCTATCCTCAGCTCAGGCCACAGTCAGCAGCAGCAGCAGCTCCACCGCTCTATCCTTGTCCAGCAAGCGTTTGGCCAACGTTGAGGACATTGATGCTAATGACAAAGAGAACTTGGTACTGGTCTCTGAATACGTCAATGATATCTATGATTATCTGTATCAGTTGGAGGATGAGCAACCAATACATCCAGACCATTTGGATGGCCAGCTGGAGGTATCGCAGAGAATGCGTTCAGTACTGATTGATTGGATAAATGAGGTGCATTTGCAATTCCACATGGCCGCAGAGACTTTCCAACTGGCTGTGGCCATTATTGACCGCTATTTGCAAGTGGTTAAGAATACCAAGCGCAGCTATTTGCAATTGGTGGGCGTGACCGCCCTCTTTATAGCCACCAAATATGAGGAGCTATTCCCACCGACCATTGCTGATTTTGTGTATATCATATGATACCTATACTGCCAGGCAAATTCGCGTAATGGAGCTGCAAATCCTAAAGGCAATCGATTGCAATTTATCGCGTCCTTTGCCCATACATTTCCTGAGACGTTACTCGAAGGCCGCTGGGGCAGAAGATGAACATCATGCCATGTCGAAATATTTCGTGGAATTGTCCATGGTCGATTACGAATTGGATAGCTATAAGCCCTCTGAGATTGCCGCTGGATCTTTGTTCTTGTCGCTCAACTTGTTGAATGGCAATTATCATTCCAGAGTGGGGCTAAATGACAAACACTGGACCCCCACATTGGTCCATTATTCACGCTACACGGCCGCATATTTGCGGCCAATTGCTCGACTGATTGCCAAATTGGCACGTTCTGCTCCGCAGGCCAAACTCCGTTCCATTTATCAGAAATATCAAGAGAACAAATTTCAGAAAATAGCCCAGAGACCCGAATTGAGTGGTCCTCTGATGGACTCTATAGTAGCTCAAAAAAGTAGATAGCTCCGCACTGTCAACGCAACAATGTCTGTCACTCCTTTTAAGTTTAGTTTATTCATTTTGTTTATCTTATGTTCGTTCGTTATCGTGTTATAATTTTTCTGTCGCGTGTTCAATTTTTTTCTTTCTAACTTGCCAAATCTTTGTATTCATTTTGTTTTATTTTGTATGCCTTGTGTTTAAGAATAAACATCGTGTTCATCTGAAGCGGCTTCACCAAATCAGATGCACTAAAGAAAAACATAATACAACTGTACTTTTGTCACAAACAAGTAATCTAGCATATGACTAGAATTACAATCAGCCACACACATTGTGGAAAAACACTTGTAATTCTAAACTAACCCAAAATATCACAACGGCAGGATGTCAAGTGGCCGAAGCCGTGCCCAAAAATAATAATAATTTTCAACCCCCGAAATCTTGGGTTTGAGTCTCATTAGAATAAGATATTTTAAGAACAATTGTTACCTCCTAGAGCCTAAGATTCCCTATATAAACTCCATACTTTTGTTAATAAAATCAGTTCATATTTTGAATTCAACGAATGAAGATTGGGTTATTCTTGTCCTCCGGAATCCCTATTCATTTTGGTCCTTCGAGAAAAAAGGAACTCTGTAGTTTTCCCCCACCAGTGGTAAGAGACTCAGAGAGTGAATCAGCTCCTTAAGAGTTTGAGATCTTATGCAAGTGTAAATGCTAAGACCAGCTAAAGGTAGCAAAATAAAAAACTCTTGTTTTCCCCCACCAGTGGTAAGAGACAGAGTATAAAATAAAAGCAAAATATTATTGCTTAATAAATTAAAAGTGCGTGCGTTCGAATTTAAAGGCAGTTTGGCTAGCGGAGCAACTGTAGTAATTTCGACGGCGGAGTTTTTTTTTTGTGTGTGGCGTAATCGAAGCACAATAAAAAAAAAAGTGCGTGCGACCGAATATATAAAGGCAGTTTTGGCTAGTCGAGCAACTGCAATAATTTCGGCGGCGTTAAAAAAAAAAAAAAAAAAAAAAAAAAAAAAACAATATAAAGTTCGTGTGTGGCGTATTCGAAGCCCTAATATCGAAAAAAAGCATCCTCGCCTATATATACACTATAGGCGGTTACAAGTCGACTGGCAACAAGAAGCAGATTAACGAGGCAGTTGCAAGTCGGCAACAAGAAGCAGATGAACGACGCATTTGCAAGGCAACAGGATAGTTGCAAAGAAGAGGCTACTGAAGAACAAGGAAATCTGGTGCACTGACCGGCACCGGTACCGCCTGAGCCCATAGGCCCTGGACATCAGCAGTTGACAACGAGCGTGAAAGGCAGGCCGTCTTTTACGCCTTCGAGGGAGCATCAGCGTGCCAAACGGCGACGACCAGCTGATGCGGGAAAAACAAAAAAAAAGCAGTTGCAGCAACCGAGATTGAAGTGAACCGATAGCGCTACAAAGAGCGCCCAACAAAAATTTATAATAAAACTGTGCGCTGCGTCGCATAATTTTTTTAATGCACTGCGATGCATATTTTTTTATATAAATTATAAAACAAACTATGTACAATTGTGCGGCATTAAGCCTGAAAACCACACGCAAAACTAGGCAGGGATATATGTAAAAAAAAAAAAGTAATATACATTCATATATTCTAAGAGACAAAGTAGGGAAGTTAAAAAATAATACCCAAAATTGGTGATAAAAAAATATATATAACAACATTTTTAAGAAAGTTGCCCGTTAAAAAGTCAAGACCAAAAAGTAAATATACAAAAAAAAAAAAAAAGTGAAAATTTTCCATATACTAAAGTAAATACATATTAACAAAAATAAATAGATATATTGTCGCATACATATACAGACACCATATAAAAAATGTTCCCTACCAAAATTGAAAAATTGTTAGCGAGTTGCATAAAAGGGTGAAGAAGATAGAAGAAATAGACGCTAGTAAGTTTACTAGCAAGATTCTTAATGAAGTAAGAGACCTTCAGAAGCAATGGATTAGTTACAATAACCAAATGCTAGAGAGTGGAGCAACCGAACATATCTATTTTACAGATGGAAAATATGAGGAAGGCTTAAATATGATTAATAGATTAATAGCCAAAGGAGAAGCAATCAGGCAGGGCACTGTTGATTCGGAGAACATTGAAGCAGATGCAACGATGTTAGAGAATTTTGAAGACAGCAGCGGAGAGTCGCGGGGAAACGCGACCTCCAGTAATGAGAATGCTAAGGTTAGCCAGGAGAAATTGCAAGAAAAGGTTCGTCAGCTGCAGGAATATTTAGACATGGTGAGCAAAGATTTGCGTACGATAGATAATAGAACAGTCGAAATGTATATTAAAAAAATAAAATTCTTGTTCAGGAAGGTACAGATGTGTCAGGCTTATACAGTTGAGTTTATAGGTAATGATACGTTTAAAGAGGTCATAGAAGAATTAGAGTTCGATCTTCAGAATACCTTGGTAGCATTAGAAGAAAAAAATAAACGATCAGAAAAGTTTGAAAGTTGAGAATGTTACCGTGAGAGGCGAACTACCGGTGTTGCCAAAGATTCAGGTACCCACATTTTCTGGAGAACCTAGAGAGTGGGACCTGTTTGTAGAATTATTTACGGAGTTAATTGAAAAAAGAGAAGATTTAAGTCTTGCTCTTAAGTTTAATTATTTGAAATCCGCGTTAAAAGGCGAAGCTAAGAGCATGGTAGCTCATCTATTGTCAGGTTCAGCTGACAATTATAGTGCCGCTTGGGAACTGTTAACCAAGCGGTATGAAAATAATCGGAGGGTATTTTCCGAACAGTTAAATCGGATCGTTGATTTACCGATGATCGACAATGAGTCCGCAAAAAGTATAAAGGGAGTGATTGACATAGTTAATGAGTCAGTGCACTTAATTAAAATTAAAACAAATTTGTCCGATGAAGTGGACATAATATTTGCACAAATACTACTTAGGAAATTTGACAGAGATACTCTACAATTATATGAGAGTCAAATTAGAAAAACAATGCAGATACAATTGCTATCTGATGTCATGGAATACTTGGAGCAAAGATATTGTTCGCTAAGTGCCATGAGCAAAGAAGAGAAAAAACCATTACAGAAAACGTCGGGTTCGGTGTTCCAAGACAATTGTCCGATTTGCAAAGTTGCAGGGCATAAGGCGTATAAGTGCTATAAATTTAAAGGTTTGACACCTATGGAAAGGTATGAAATGGCCAAAAAGTACAGATTTGCAGAAGATGCTTGAACCATTCAAGCAATAACGTATGCACAAATGAAATGGTCTGTTCATTGTGTAGTAAGGGACACCATACCTTACTCCATTTTGAAGAAAAACAGGAGAGAGTTAATACTTGTGTAACGGCACAATCAACACTGTTGGCTACAGCTCTAATACAAGTAAAAAATGTAAATGGAGGATATAAGACTCTAAGAGCCCTTATTGATAGTGGTTCACAGAGTACCATTTTGTCTGAAAAGGCGGCTCAAATACTAAATTTACATAAAATTAAACAATATACAGAAATAAGTGGCGTGTCATCAATAAAATCCAGAAAATCAAAATATAAGGTAAAAATAGACGTGAGGACGCGGAATCCACGGGATAAACTTCTTAAGGTTGAGGCAATTGTATTGCCAAAGTTAATAAAAGCTCTTCCATTAAAAAGGGTAAGCGTGGATATGTCAAAATGGCAATCCTACGTACTGCCTGATCCTACCTTTAATAAACCTGGTAAGGTTGATATAATAATGGGGGTAAACGTATACACCCAAATCATAAAAGAAGGAGTTACAAAGATTGATGGCCTACTAGGTCAAAATACTCAATTTGGTTGGATCGTCTCGGGATGCAACAAATCAAAAAGTAATAAATCTGTAGTCGCAACAACAATAGATGTCACAGGTTTAAAAAAGCGTTGGGAAAAGAAGAAGAATGGTAATAGTGAGGATAAATACAAGACATTTCAAAACAAACTCAACCACAAAACTCAAGATCCGCACTTGACTCCCCCGGCAGGACCTCACCTTAGAGGTAACATAAAAGCTGAGGTAAAAGAAATAATTTTTGAAAGTAAAAAGAAATAAGTTTATGTCCCCCGGCAGGACCTCACTTTGGAGGTAAAGTAAAATGTGGGGAAGAAAAAGTATATATCCCAGAGCCAGTACAAAATGAAAATCTTCAGATGGCAAACGGTAAATTAAATAATGATCATTTAAAAAATAGTGTTATAATAAATTCAGGTAACAAATTGTCCGAGTCTATAGTACAAAAAAGGCAGATATTGCAAAATGTTCAAAAAGGGGCAACATTTAAACAGAATAAACGCTCAAAGGTCAGCTATCAGCGAAATGTCAAAACGGTGGAGCAAAAGCCGAGAGGTAGAAGTTGTTGGTCTCCAAAGTCTCCACCGTATAAAAAGGCTAGAAGTCAGCACAGTAATACACATCAGGAGTGGGTAGATATCCCGAAACAAAAATTGTTAAGCATCGGGCGATATTAGTAAACAAATTCGGTAAATCATACAAAATAATAGGAAGTCAGTTTATAAGAAGGATAACATTGATTTGCTAGGGTTAACTTCTCTCATGTAGCTCGTCATGCTTCTTTAACAACAGTAATCTTACTAAAAATAATATTAATAATAATAATTTGTTTAGGGCAACTAAATAAAAATAAAATCCAAAACGTCACATTTGGCGGCCCTTTGCAGAATGTTTAAGAATAAACATCGTGTTCATCTGAAGCGGCTTCACCAAATCAGATGCACTAAAGAAAACATAATACAACTGTACTTTTGTCACAAACAAGTAATCTAGCATATGACTAGAATTACAATCAGCCACACACATTGTGGAAAAACACTTGTAATTCTAAACTAACCCAAAATATCACAACGGCAGGATGTCAAGTGGCCGAAGCCGTGCCCAAAAATAATAATAATTTTCAACCCCCGAAATCTTGGGTTTGAGTCTCATTAGAATAAGATATTTTAAGAACAATTGTTACCTCCTAGAGCCTAAGATTCCCTATATAAACTCCATACTTTTTGTTAATAAAATCAGTTCATATTTTGAATTCAACGAATGAAGATTGGGTTATTCTTCTCCTCCGGAATCCCTATTCACCTTGTCTGCAAAAACAAGAGTACAAGGCACTACCTAAATATAAATATATATATATATTTTGCAAAAAATAATTAGACTCCAGCAACTTTGGGTAAAAGTCGCCAATCGGAGTCATCTTCTCTTGCTCTGTATCCTTTTTGATTTTATGCTACGAATGGCGGACGACACGGACCCCCTGAGAAACAACGAGCTTATTTTGCTGGCTGAACATATCGGCGTTGTCTCTCGAAATTGAAACAAATAATTTTACAAAATGCATATATATATATATTATAATCCTTCTCCCCCCTAAGATCCCCTTCTCATCTATAAATAATTTATAAATTCAACAAATTTTGATGTCTTAAACAATTAGACTCCAGCAACTTTGGGTAAAAGTCGCCAATCGGAGTCATCTTCTCTTGCTCTGTATCCTTTTTGATTTTATGCTACGAATGGCGGACGACACGGACCCCCTGAGAAACAACGAGCTTATTTTGCTGGCTGAACATATCGGCGTTGTCTCTCGAAATTGAAACAAATAATTTTACAAAATGCATATATATATATATTATAATCCTTCTCCCCCTAAGATCCCCTTCTCATCTATAAATAATTTATAAATTCAACAAATTTTGATGTCTTAAACAATTAAATTATACATAGTTTGTGCAAAAAAAAAAAAAAAAAAAAACATAAAACAATAACATGACATCTCTTGATTTTTCTAAATACCACTCCGTTTCGAATTTGAACATTTTATCTTCCGTTTTCTCCAAACGATTTCTTTTTTTTTCAATTTCCGAATCTTTGGCTTGACATATAATGCATTTTCTTTCCCTCTCTATGACTTAATTCATATTCGTAATTCTGCAACTCTAACGCCCATCTAGCAATTCTAGGATTTAGCTCAACTCTCTTTAATGTGAGACTCAGCGAATTACAGTCTGTTAAAATCTTAAACCGTTGGCCTTGCAAATAAATTCTAAATTTGCGAGGTGCATAAATAATTGCTAAAGTTTCTAATTCGAAACTGTGGTATTTTGATTCTGTTTCCGTTGATCGCTTAGAAAAATAAAATACCAATTTTTTTTTTGGATTAGAGCAGCCCCCGAAACCAAGTGCACTTGCATCACAATGCAACCCTGTCTCATGCTTATAATCAAAAATTGCTAATACTGGCGCTTGCACTAACTTCTCTTTGAGAGTTAAAAAACACTCTAGCTCTGCCTTTCCAAACTTAAAAGGAGTATCCTTCCTAAGAAGGTCGTACAATGGCTTAGCTATTATCGAAAAATCCTTAAAAAATCTTCGGAAGTATGAACATAACCCTAGAAAACTTTGCACTGTCTGCACTTTTTCTGGTGTTGGGAAATTCTTAACTGCTTCTATTCCACTATCGCACAGTGGGCGAAACGGCTGATTTAAAGGCGATTAATTAATAACTTCTGCAAAAATGATGGTATTTTTGTACGGATATTTTTTTTTGTAGATAAATTTATTACACATCAAAATTAATGAACAAAATTTGTTTCATTCAGTGAAAATATTTGTTTTTATTGTTTGTTTTAAGTTAGTGTAAACCTGTTTTATTTCGTTTAATTTTAAGAAATTTCGTTACACATTTTCCAAATTTTATTTTTTTAAAGTTACTTATAAAGGATATATACACATATAAAAAAATTCAAATAAATTGGACAGCTACATATATCATTAAAAAAGCTCATCGGAAATTTAATATTTTCTTGCATGTGTACTCATTTTCAGCTAGAGTTATGTTTAATCGAGAAAATATATGCCTGTATCTTTAAAAAAAAAACATGTTTCTTTCTTAACACATACATTTATTTAATCATTCAATATAGAGTAAATATAATAAACTTCAAAAATATTTTATATATTTTTTTTTCTAATTTTTAAATTTTACTCCTAATTGGTATCTGATGTTGTGCAATCTGATAACGCTTCTTGTGCGTCTTTACTTAAAATAAGACTAATAATGTATTTATCTAAAAACTGATCTTTTTTGCTAACATTGTAATAAATGGGTCCGATGAAATAAAAAGTGTGTTAGCCAAGTCTTCCATTGTGTTACTGCGAAAATTTTTTCGTGTGTGGTTTAATCGAAACTTTCTCTGGTCTGTATTTCTGGCCTCAAGAGCTTCTTCTGACATCATACCTATCGGAAGGGCCTAGAACCCTTTCTATAATTTCTGCACCATGAATCAAAATTTTATGGGCAGATGAAGGCATATAGAACATTGGGTACTTGTCTACAAATAATATTGCAGTTTGAAATGCATAATGTTTAAAGGCTTGTGTATCAATTTCACATCCGGATGATAGTGTTCGTAAGATTACACTAAACATATGCTGACTTCAAAGCTTCACTGCTGTTAAAATATTGGTAGAAAATCGAATCGATTAATGTTTTTGATCTATTGAAGTTAGTAATCGATTGCAAAAACAATTTTGGCGCTAAGTTTTACTTTAAATTTGAATTAATCGGGGCTAAGTCAGCCGTTTCGCCCACTGTGTATCGTCAGTTTTAATACCTTCACTTGAGATATTGAATCCTAAATATTTGACTTTGGATTGTAAAAATTCACACTTGTCTAACTGTAACTGTAACTTATTTTGTTCCAATCTTGCAAATTTTTTTTTTTTTTAACTTTTCATAATATCGTCCATATAGACAATAACCTTATTTTCTTTTATCAAATCTGCAAAAATTTTATTTACAAATCGTTGGAAAACAGCTGGTACAGTTTTCGGCATTCGTTAAAATTCGAACTGAAAAATTACATATATTTCACTGAATCCTCGTTCATAAAGACATGAAAATACCCATATTTCAAATCTAACTTCGTAAAAACTGTTTTATTGACGAGCTTATTGAGCTGAATAAAATTATCAATGTAATTTTATTCAGTTTCCTAAAGTCGATGCATAATCTCAAACCTCCAGTTTTTTTTCTTCACTAAAACAATTGGAGAGGCACATTTTGACTCACTAGCTCGAATTCTTCCTTCTCTCAAGTATTCGTCCAACATTTTCTGAAAGTATTCTTTCTCCTCGTATGACAGTAAATAAGGAGTTTTCTTCTATATGTAACGAAAAATTTTAAAAAATGTCATCGTACAATTGGTACTTTTAAAAATAAGTTGGCTTGCCAAAATTATGAGTGTCGACCAAGAGCAAGACTTATCCAACCGAATGGGACGACCACGACTGCCGTTTAATGATGCAGGATCACGGCTGAAAAGAAAAAGGGCGGTAGAACTTGTCGACAAGGAAGGAAATAATACAAACCTTCTTTTGCATGCAGCTTTAATCTCAGCTAAAAAAGCCAAAGGGAGCAATACTGCTTCTGTATTAAAGAATATTGTCTCTTCTGCAATTGGATTAAGTATATTATATACTATTTTGTGTTTTTATACTTAAATATAATAAGAAATTTTCCATTCTAAAATGCGCAGTTATTTTTTATTGGTGCATTTTCAGCTTTACGTCTGAAGATTTGAAGCGTTGCTTGAAAAAAAATAAATTGTGTAGACATCCTTTAATTATTTTATACATGCTGTTTACTAAAAAAGGCTTAAAATTTTTTTAAAATAAAGCCTAAAAGTATGCAAATGGGGTAGTTTTTACAATTTTGGGCGGATAACGGTAAAAACGTGGAATATTCAAAAAAAAAAAAAAAAATTCTATTTTGATCTGACTTATGTGCGTGCCAAATTTTAGCTCTCTAGCATTTGAAATGTAGTTTATGCCAAAAAAAAAGTGAATCTGGCCCAATGTGCATTGTACGACCGCGCTTTTTTCTGTTTTTCTATTGTTTCTTTACGAATCTTTTTTAAACTTTCCGGTTTCTCAGGACATTGGATTTCTTTTAACTTTTCTCTTAACTGAGCAATAACCTCACCTTTCTGTTCTACTCCAAAAAGCACTTTACTTGGCTGTTGCTTATTATTTCTATCCAATGTGTTATTAAAAGAAAATTGAACTGTTTCAATTACAAAGTCCCAATGCAAATTTCTCTCTGGTTCTACAAGTTTCACCTATGCTTCTATTCAATCGTTCAATTTGGATGTTTCCTTGAGGAGAGCCTGTAGCTATCTTCAAGTGTTTTATGTTACATTCTGTCATAAATTGTTCAAACTCACTAGACGTAAAACAGCACCCTCTATCTGACACAAAACAGTTAGGGTCGGCTATACGCCCTAAAATAATCTCTTAACGCTTTCATTACTTCTTTCGTGCTTGTAAACTTTGTTGTATACAATCTAACGAACTTAAAAGAATCCGTCCACTACAACGAATATGTGCTTGTTTGCTCCCCCTGCTGATACTGGTCCGTAATGATCTATATGTATTAGCTCGAATGGCTTATCTCCTTTTGGTATGCTATGCAATAGTCCTTCCATTTTTCCTGATTTGGGGGAAAAAGCTACACATTTAAACGATTTTCGATGTGACTAATGCATTTAACCTTAATGTTTTTGAACCAATAACTTTTTTAATTCGTATCTATGATCTTATCCCTGCCGATATGCCCAAGTTCATTAAAATATTTGTGCAAAACCTGATTCTCCATATCTTCAGGAACATAAAACAATAACATGCCATCTCTTGATTTTCTAAATACCACTCCGTTTCGAATTTGAACATTTTATCTTCCGTTTTCTCCAAACGATTTCTTTTTTTTCAATTTCCGAATCTTTGGCTTGACATATAATTAGGTTTTCCTCGAAACTATTAGATTCTACAACCATAACTCCCATACATATACTTAATGCATCCACATGCTGCATTTTCTTTCCCTCTCTATGACTTAATTCATATTCGTAATTCTGCAACTCTAACGCCCATCTAGCAATTCTAGGATTTAGCTCAACTCTCTTTAATGTGAGACTCAGCGAATTACAGTCTGTTAAAATCTTAAACCGTTGGCCTTGCAAATAAATTCTAAATTTGCGAGGTGCATAAATAATTGCTAAAGTTTCTAATTCGAAACTGTGGTATTTTGATTCTGTTTCCGTTGATCGCTTAGAAAAATAAAATACCAATTTTTTTTTGGATTAGAGCAGCCCCGAAACCAAGTGCACTTGCATCACAATGCAACCCTGTCTCATGCTTATAATCAAAAATTGCTAATACTGGCGCTTGCACTAACTTCTCTTTGAGAGTTAAAAAACACTCTAGCTCTGCCTTTCCAAACTTAAAAGGAGTATCCTTCCTAAGAAGGTCGTACAATGGCTTAGCTATTATCGAAAAATCCTTAAAAAATCTTCGGAAGTATGAACATAACCCTAGAAAACTTTGCACTGTCTGCACTTTTTCTGGTGTTGGGAAATTCTTAACTGCTTCTATTCCACTATCGCACAGTGGGCGAAACGGCTGATTTAAAGGCGATTAATTAATAACTTCTGAAAAAATGATGCTATTTTTGTACGGATATTTTTTTGTAGATAAATTTATTACACATCAAAATTAATGAACAAAATTTGTTTCATTCAGTGAAAATATTTGTTTTTATTGTTTGTTCCAAGTTAGTGTAAACCTGTTTTATTCGATATCTGGTCGTTTTCGTTCAATTTTAGGAAATTTCGTTACACATTTTTTAAATTTTATTTTTTTAAAGTTACTTATAAAGGATATATACACATATAAAAAAATTCAAATAAATTGGACAGCTACATATATCATTAAAAAAGCTCATCGGAAATTTAATATTCTCTTGCATGTGTACTCATTTTCAGCTAGAGTTATGTTTAACCGAGAAAATATATGCTTGTATCTTTAAAAAAAAAACATGTTTCTTTCTTAACACATACATTTATTTAATCATTCAATATAGAGTAAATATAATAAACTTCAAAAATATTTTATATATATTTTTTTTTAATTTTTAAATTTTACTCCTAATCGGTATCTGATGTTGTGCAATCTGATAACGCTTCTTGTGCGTCTTTACTTAAAATAAGACAAATAATGTCTTTATCTAAAAACTGATCTTTTTTGCTAACATTGTAATAAATGGGTCCGATGAAATAAAAAGTGTGTGAGCCAAGTCTTCCATTGTGTTACTGCGAGAATTTTTTCGTGTGTGGTTTAATCGAAACTTTCTCTGGTCTGTATTTCTGGCCTCAAGAGCTTCTTCTGACATCATACCTATCGGAAGGGCCTAGAACCCTTTCTATAATTTCTGCACCATGAATCAAAATTTTATGGGCAGATGAAGGCATATAGAACATTGGGTACTTGTCTACAAATAATATTGCAGTTTGAAATGCATAATGTTTAAAGGCTTGTGTATCAATTTCACATCCGGATGATAGTGTTCGTAAGATTACACTTAACATATGCTGACTTCAAAGCTTCACTGCTGTTAAAATATTGGTAGAAAATCGAATCGATTAATGTTTTTGGACTATTGAAGTTAGTAATCGATTGCAAAAACAATTTTGGCGCTAAGTTTTACTTTAAATTTGAATTAATCGGGGCTAAGTCAGCCGTTTCGCCCACTGTGTATCGTCAGCTTTAATACCTTCACTTGAGATATTGAATCCTAAATATTTGACTTTCGATTGTAAAAATTCACACTTGTCTAACTGTAACTGTAACTTATTTTGTTCCAATCTTGCAAATTTTTTTTTTTTTTTAACTTTTAGATGCTCCTCCATATTTAGACTTGCTATCATAATATCGTCCATATAGACAATAACCTTATTTTCTTTTATCAAATCTGCAAAAATTTTATTTACAAATCGTTGGAAAACAGCTGGTACAGTTTTCGGCATTCGTAAAAATTCGAACTGAAAAATTACGTATATTTCACTGAATCCTCGTTCATAACGACATGAAAATACCCATATTTCAAATCTAACTTCGTAAAAACTGTTTTATTGACGAGCTTATCTAGCAAATAATCGATTAAGAGCAACGGGTAATTATCAATGTAATTTTATTCAGTTTCCTAAAGTCGATGCATAATCTCCAGTTTTTTTTCTTCACTAAAACAATTGGAGAGGCACATTTTGACTCACTAGCTCGAATTCTTCCTTCTTTCAAGTATTCGTCCAACATTTTCTGAAGGTATTCTTTCTCCTCGTATGACAGTCTCCGAGGTAAACAATTGAACGGTTTGGACTTCTCTAGACAAATCTTTAATTCGCTTCTAACCATTGGGACTTGTGGGCTCTTAGCATTAACATAATTCTCTCTAAATATTTTCAAAAGCCGACTTTTCGTACTCTACGCCTCCTACGTCTATATTAGACATCTGCATGAATGGCAGAAAATCGACGTTCGAATGAACAATGCGCAAATTGAGTTGAGTGAATCCGAATGCGACGCGCAATTTTTCGAGTGATTGAGTACGCTAGCGTCGTACAATGTCTCATTCAACTCAAACCAAAAGCAATGAATTGAATGAGTGAGAACGCGTAAAAATTGGAGGGTTGGTTTTGAATTTATTCGAATGCAAGACAGATTTTTTATTAATGTGTAGAACACAAAGCGTACAGAAAAAAAGAAAAATAAAAGAAAATGTATTTTACATATGTAAGCCTATATTTATACATGTATTTAGTTTACATATTTGAGTGCAAAAACATTATTTTGTTAATGTTCATTTCGCGTGTGTTTTCTTTGGGCGATGCTAAAGAAATGAATACACACAAAATCTATGCCACAACTCGAATACATGCGAATGTTTTCAGCTTCGCCAAAGTTTTTATTCCGTTTTACGCACTTATTTATTCCCGCTCATTTCGTTGAATGCCGTTAGTTATGTGTGTGTGTACAGTGTGGTGTGTCACTCATACACATTTAATTCATTGTGTGCTTCATTCAAATACATTCAATTTTACGTATGCTGTGAGTGGACTCATGCAGACCTCTACTCTATATTCAACATGTCACTCTCAAAGTTATCATCGTGAATTTCTAACATAATTGACTTCTTTACATTTTCTTTACTATCAGCTAACATAATAATCTCCTCACATAAGTTACGATTCTCAGCTATCAACTTATCGTCAAGATAAGTACATAACAATTGATTCGTAACACTTTCTTCACATAATTTTTGGTCTTTAACAATCTTTTCATCAGTACTTAACGATTGATTCATAACAATTTCTTTACATAACTTTCGCTCTTTAGCGCTATCTTCAACAGGACATAACATAACAATTGTCGTTTGAAATTTCTTTGTTTACCAGGCTCAATTTCACAATCCCGCCCAAGGCACTTAGATCTATACGCAAGTCACAGGCTTTCACAAATTTCGCCCCAATATTGCATCTTGACTCATGGACTCTTCAGCAACCACAATTAACACAAAATTAATTTTTCTTTATTTTTAATTATGAAACAGAAAATCTTGCCATGTATTTTCAATGGACTTTTATTTACTCCAAAATATGACTTCAAAACAGGATGTAGGCAAATTTCAGCTGGCACCCTTGATTTTTAAATTATTGAATTCCTAAATCTAGGAGACATTCTGCGAGTATATGTAAATTAGTATAACCCTCTAAGTAAATCTTAACATATCTTACATAGTCATCATCCTCTCCTCGGCGCATTTTTTCTCTTTGGACATTGGGCATCAACGGCTTACTGCAATCCTTGGCAATGTGTCCTCGTGCATTGCAATTGTAACAGCGCCAGTACTTTCCATCTGCGCTATTCTTCATGATTGGTGCTTTTACCCAATCAGCTGTCACATTCGGCAACTGGATATTGGTAAACGCCTTAAGCAACTCCATCGGATCAGTAAAACATCGTATGCGTGCCTGATCACGCAAAATATCCGACGGGATGCCTTCACTCAGATGCTCCAACAGCTCTTCTGTCTCCAATGTAATATTTTGTGCCAAAGTCATCTTTGCTTCGCAATAAGTTGCAAACTTTTCCTCTTTAACTGTCCAATCCACTTGCATGCACAGTCTTGTCCATCGAGACAACAGCGATTTCTTTCGCTAGCGCAAACTACCCCTTTTGTTGCTCATCATGTGTCTGCGCCTCTCTGTCGTCGCTGACGGCAATGTCTGGCGTCTGGCGCCTACTGCGGCAGCGCCGTCGTGTCGCGGTTCTTTGCCATCAGTTACCGCCGGTGCACAGCCTCGGCCCATTGACCTGGTTAAGACGCGCCACTCCCAAGACGGCTAACCAATTTTTTTAATTGCATCGTTCGAAAAACTGAACTCGAACTGAATTTGTAGAAGCAAGTGTCACATCTAAAACCCGCTGTCCATTTTAGATCTCATTACCCAGTAGAAAATTGTAAATGGAGAAACTCTCAGGAAGGCTTAGACGGGGGAGTGCGACTTTCGGGACCAATAGAAATGCGAAATTCATAAACTGTCTAGTGACAGCTCGGCCAATCCTGCATTCGGATCGCCCTCGATTCGAGTATCTTCGTCGTCAGATACATCCAATTCAGGAATATTTGAACACCAGGGTTTCATCTTATCCGAGGAGTATACAGAACAGTATCTACGTCCTGTAATCTGTATGCCGGGGATATCTTTGATTACATAACGATCGTTTCCAAGGACTTTGAGGACTTCATAAGGACCTCGGTATCGTGGTTGCAGTTTACGTGATTATATTTGATTAGCGCGTTCCACTTGACCATATGCACGGGGTGTTCGTACAGCGTTTTTAACGTGTTGGATATGGTTTTGCTTACAGTAATCCTCAAATATTTTTGACGGAAAGCTGTTCCACGGTCTGTTATAATAAAATTTGGCAAGCCGAAGTAACTAGAAATTTTGTTTAGCGTTGATAGAACGGGTAATGTTTTTAACGGCTTTTACAATTAGGAATTTACTGAATGAATCAGATATAGCCAGTATATGAGTATTTCCTCGTTTGCTTCGAACAAAAGGACCCAAATGATCACGTGCAGTCGGCGAAAAGGGACCGGTTCAACATCGTTGTCCTTCACGTACTTCCTCATCTTTGGAAACCAAAATCGTTTTTGAATACTCTCCATGGTTTTATCAAGAC
>NW_027172654.1:0-1654 GCF_018151085.1 Drosophila tropicalis | reverse complement strand
TGCTTAAATTATTGTTGGTTTCGTTTAAATAAATAAGTTTAATATGGATAGCAAAGCTCAAGGTAAGGTAATTTAGAATCTTTTATTTACGCTAAATGTGTATAAATGTTCGTGGTGTTTTTAATGTCCAGTGTTATTGTTGATTGTATTTTTAGCGAAAATCTAACAATTTTAATTGTGTTCCGTGGAGTATTTCTTGAAAATTGCATATCAAAACATGCAACTAAAAATGGCAAGTTACTAACGGATGTGTCTAGTTTATTGTAGTAATCATTTTTTTTGCTCATTTTTGTTCCTTTTAAAAAAAATTTGCTTGAAGTTTCCTTTACGTTCAACAACAACACGCTTGTTGATATTTGGAACAACAACAATCGCAATGCTGATGCTGTCGTAGCGTACATAATGGAAGAAATAAATGAAGATAATTTGAACAAATCAAACATACAGCAAATTAAGGCAAAAGTGACTAATTTTGAATATTATATAAAACGATACTTGCGCAAATACAATCGAAATCTTGAGCGATTCAAGTCAATTCATACAGAATGGTTTGCAAAATGTATGGAAATAAAAATTGAAGTGGAGGATACTGCTAAGCCATCACCATCGAAGATGGGTCGTCCAAAAGTAGGGTATGCCAAGGCCGGGCCTAGACTACGAAGGCAAATGGCATCAGAAGTTGCCGTTCAAAATGACTGCTCTACTGCATTACTTTTGCATGACGCCTCTGCGTCTGCCCGTAAAAGTAATGAAAATAAATTGGTTGGCGTATTGCGAAATGTAATGACTGAGGAAAATGTTGTAAATCCCGAAATAACAAATCAAGCGGGACCAGATCGCATTTCTAATATTGAAGCATTAGCATTAGTCATTTTGAATAATTTTTTACTATATATTAATAGCAATATCGTGTGAATTCTCGATCAGGCCAAAAAGTACCGACAATTTTGTAAAGACACTTTTAATCTATATATGAAAACATATCCGTGGTACCCAATGTCTCCAACTGTACATAAAATATTAGTTCACGGAGCAGACATTATAAATTTGTGTATAGTTCCAGTTGGATGTTTGGGTGAAAATGCATCAGAAGCTCGTAACAAACATTATAAAATGGACCGACGTTCTCATGCCAGAAAAATTCTAGATTAAGTAATATGGCTGACGTTTTTAATAGAGCCATGGACTCATCTGATCCATTAATATCAAGCTACTATATAAATAAGAGGCTGCAAAATTTGAAAAAGAAACCGCTTCAATAGAAGTTATAAACCTTTTAGAGTGTCCAACATCAGAGCTGAGTTCATACAATTTTGGAAATGATGAAGACACCGAATCAGACAACGAAAGCGATGACAAACATGAGAATTCTTTTGTTTTGGATGAAGAAGATTATTAACTTTTTGATTTTTGAGTTTGGAATATTGTTAAAACATGGTAAAATATTATTTTTTCTATTTTTATGCTTTGCTTTATAATTAAAATTTAAATTTTGTACAGGTGCCGGGGTTATAAAGGGGCGGAAAATAAAGGCGTGGTCAAATTGACTAAAAAAAAAATCCGAAATTAAACTAAAATATTAGTAACACTTAAAAAAAAATTAAGCGCCTAGCTCTATGTGTGGACTTTATGCCGCCAAAATCAACTAATCGCC
>NW_027172653.1:0-523 GCF_018151085.1 Drosophila tropicalis | reverse complement strand
CCACCTTCAAACTCATTAACTTTGAAAGAGCCTGAGTAATCTCCGCTTTAGAGGCTTCCCCATCCAGGTCCAGAATGTCCACTATCACCTTATTTGTCAGGGCTTGGGCCTCCCACCTTATCTCCGGCCAGGGCTAGAACAATGTCGTGCCTAAATCATTTGATGCTGGGTCGAGTTCCGGCAACAAGTCTCCCTTCGCTGCGCGTCTAACGGTGCTAACGCTCTCACCCACTGCGATCAGTATTTCGTCCACGGCGAAACAGTTTGAGCATTTCGCTGAAGGGCGGATTTCCTTCCTTGCACCAAAATTGTAGTTGGGCGTTTCTTTGTCGGCGATACATTTCAGCTGGTCTCGCTGTCATTGGCTCTCTGGCGGAGCATCCTGGGCTATTGCAGCTACCCCGTTTTGTTGCCCTCCGGTGTCGGAACCTTTTGTGACAAAGGGCATGCCACTACTGATTCAAAGTCGTTGCACTAGAATAATTGTAAATCGCTCGCTACGAACTAACAGTCTCTCTGCTTT
>NW_027172652.1:0-1861 GCF_018151085.1 Drosophila tropicalis | reverse complement strand
ACCACTTTGAGGACATATCTCTAGCATTGCCTTACCTATTTTGCCTTATAAGAGTCTCAAAAAGTACTATTAAGTCGCGTGGAGGTAATCTTTGAGACACGACCTCTGTTAGCTGTATATTCTGCACCGTTGATTAAGCAAGATTAAGATTCTTCGATATTTCGCCATAAGCTGTTTCCAATTTTAACTTTTCAATGAACAAACTCCGAATTTGCTCACACACCGGCTTGACTCGAACCATCTTTGACGAAATTAGGTTAAATTGGACCAAACGACAAGTAAAAGTTACATGTTTTTGTTTTCTTTTATCGTTACATTCTATGCACCGTTATTCTTGCAGTGTCTTTCTATATTTTCGCTTCTTCTCGAGTTTTTTTTTTTTTGAATAAAGTTGCCGTACCAATTAATAACGGTCACACTATTTTTTAGTGTTTTTGACATGATTTCATTTAAATAAACTTTTTAAGTTTTTCTGATATGAAACAAATTAGTATTTTGACCAAATGAAATATAATAAAATAACCTTTCCAAAAAGTATAAAAAGAACCAATTGAAATTCGAACTTTGAAAAAAACTTGCCGTACCAATTAATAGTGGTCATTTTAAATGTTGTCGTTCCGTACGTACCACGGTACCCCCGTCATTGATCTTAAATCTTCGATTGCGCTCTTTGTATGAAGTCGACATTGCTGGTACCTTGCATAACCCCATAGTAGGGCACCGTAAGTCCAGATGGGTTTCAGTACGGAGTTGTATAGGGAGGACTTTATACTCCAGACGTAGAGGGGACCGAGCCTTGATGATCCAATGTAAGCTACTCGCTTTCAGTTTAAGCTGTGACTTTTTTTGCTTCGATGAGCTTGCGCCAAGTTAGTCTTCTGTCTATGTGGATGCCAAGGTAAGTGACATCCACGGCTTGAGGAATTGGTACGTTGTTTAGCATTAGAGCTGGACAGTTTCTTCTGTTAAGCGTAAATGTGACATGTTTGCATTTCTGCTCGTTGACCCGGATACGCCAGGTTGCTAGCCATTCCTCTACCACCTTGAGGTGTTCCTCTAATTTTGCATTTGGATTATTGGGCATTTGGATCTGCTGAGGATTGCCGTGTCATCGGCAAAAGTAGACGTTGTAAAGTCCTAAACTCGTTGGTAAATCTGCAGTGTACAGCAGGTAGAGCAGCCGAGTACACTGCCGTGCTTTGATTTCAAAAGTCAGCCGAGACGGAGCCATTACATCTTACAGCGTAAGATTCCATGAGTTTGTGGGTGTACTGTGGGAGGTTTTTGCCGGTTTTGAACATCAGACCCTTCAGCCAAACTCTATCGAAAGCCTGGCCAACGGCGAAAATACAACCGCACAGTATTCTTTTAGTTCGAGTGCTGTTCGTATTTCGGATGGTATGCGATTGACTTGTTCACGCGTTGACTTGTGTTTTTCGCGGAAGCCGAACTGGTGTGAAGGGATTGTGTTCTCCGATGCCAGAAATGAGTTTAGTCGGATCTGCAGGGCCTTTTCAAAAGCTTCGAAAGACATGGCAGGCCAAATAGTTTGCCTACAGGATGATGGCTGGGTTTTTCTTTCCCACTTTAGGAATCATGATGATAGTGGACCTTTCCTAGAATCATTTTCGGTGTGATTAGGTCATGGCCAGGGGCTTTGTTCGGCTTTATGTGGTTTTTAATAACTGCAGTGATCTCATCCGGTTGGAGTTCCGAGTACTCACTATCCGTTAATATGCTCGAAGGGGGAAGTACAAATAAAGTTTGATATGGGATTGGCCTGGGGCTCGTTTTAGGATGTCTAAATAGTACGGATGCCATCTCTTCTAGATGCTGCGGGCCCATCCACCGGCTGGACGCC
>NW_027172651.1:0-23761 GCF_018151085.1 Drosophila tropicalis | reverse complement strand
TGGTGGGAGTGCCACCTAAAAAACACATTTTTGTTCTCGAGACTTTCTTCTCGATGCTACATCGGATGATGTCATGTCTTACATTCGCAAACTGAATGTTCCAATATATCCATGGTATTGTTGAAATTTTCTAGGTCAAGCAGGTAGTTCAAAGAGAGCTAGCTCAAACTGTCAGTGTATGTGTGTGCTTCACACCGCGAAAATGAAAAGTGGAAATATCGCTCAAACGAAAACATCATGATCTGCTGCAAGAAAATAAAAAATAAGAAAATAATCCCCCAAATTAATGGTTTCATGCGTATTTGTCCAACAACGCGATATATGTAGAGCTCGCGTCGAAATGCGTAACAGACCTCACCCTTGCTTTTCGCTGCTCTCGCGCACTTCGTGTTGAATACGGCATGCACACAGATGGTAAAACGATCATATGCCGAAGAAAAGTGCCTGCACGGGTTATGGGTGCTTGGTACCTCTTGTTCTAGAAAATTTCACTTTTCAATCAGTGTTCCATTTGAGTTCTTGACTGTACTCGCAGTTCTAGCTTCTGGCCGAAAACTTAATGTAGAAGTGAATTTACATCCAGAAAGTGGAAGACACGGGGGCCAAACAAGGATTTCTTCAACATTTCATTCCTTTCCTTTCTTTTCTATCTATTCCCACTCCTTTTCATTCATTCCTTCTTCTACTCTGTCAAAAAATCCAACAACTTCCTTTCTCTCTGTCGGCTATCAGAATGTCAGAGGCCTTAATACCAGATTTACTAAACTCTTGTAGATAGTCCTTTCGTCCTTTCGATTTTGATCTAATTGTTCTTTGCCGAGATTCTCTGGTTAAACCTGAAGTTTTTGACGCCACAGTCGTGGAGTTCTTATTACCAGAGATTCCGCTACGTCGAGTCTGATAACATTGGCCTGTCTCAAGTTGTATCGAATTTCAGGTATGCGTTGCTAGTATCTTTTAGTCGTTTTTCCATTTTTGTTATGCCACTGTCCTTGGGGACTTAACCTGCCCACTATGACTTGGTCATCACTTAATGGTAGTAAACGTTGCTGCCTCTGTACACGTTATTTTATTGATAATCTGTTTGAGCTTCCGTTGGGCCAGCTGAATTTTACTTCCTTATCCAAGTTTCGTGAAGTAGCCAGAACTAGTCCAATGGTATTACCAGAGGTTAGCTTATCATCCAATTCTACTACATTTGTATGGATATAAATTCCACCATTTCTTTATTTTATACCACTGTTGGCTCAATCTTTAATGACTGTGTACTCCTAGAGTCACCTTAGACTCTCTCGTGCACTCTTCCTCACGCCATACTTCGCAAGCTGACCTGAATGTTTTTCAGGGGTGGTGTAGGGCTAACTTGATTTTCTCTAAACTGTTTTAAGTGCAAAGTTATGTCTTTTATCGACGTTCTCCCCAATTAACGATTTTAATTGGAATTAATATTAACAATTAATAATACTTCCTTGGTTGTAAAAGATTTGGGGATTTTACATAGACCAAAAACGCAAGTTTTAATCAAGCATATGTACATCGACTACTAAGCTAGTAGGGCTAAGAGTGTTCTTGGCTTTGGAAAGTGCCGTTCGAAAGAGTTCAAGGATCCAAATGTTATCAACTTCACTTTTTACTTCTTTATTCCTTTGATCTCTCAATATAAGTTTTATCAAAACAAATTAGAATCTGTACAAAAAAAAAACACTTTTTACTCTTTGCCTTTCGTAATTTGCGCTGGGATCCAACTTGTACAAATTCCATCTTGTTCTATTTGATTTCAGTTAACTAACCTTCCTGCTTTACCCAACTGTAGAACTATGCTTGGTGTAACTTTTCTTTACAAATTTTTGAATGGTGAGATTGACTCTTCCGAGCTGTTGAGTCAAATTAATGTTTCTGTTCTAGAAGGGACCCGCACTTACACACCGCTTATACTTCCGCACCTGCACAACTAACTTTCACTACATGAACCTTTTTCGTAGTACGTATGTAGTGACTACAACAGACTCTTGGCACGTTATCGGTTCCGAAACATCGCACAGTTGGGCCTCTGCTCGGATAGCGTTGCAAAAATACGCTTTTTTTCCATGATCGCGTTTGGCAAAAAATTATATATGCAATCGATAGAAATACTTCAGAGATTATGAATCCGAAAAATTTTTTAAATCGGTTAGATTTATGGGTGCTAGAGGCGCCCAAAGTTGAGACATTTTTAGTGAAAAGGAAAAATGATAATTTTTAAAAAAAAAATCGCAACTTTAAAACTGAATATTGGGCGATTTCAACAATCGATCTTGGATTTTTTTGGTTTTATCTCGAAAAGTATGTTCTTTATTAATAGCATGTTTCATAAATTTTAATAATTACTTAAATAGTTATTGAACTAGAAGCGTTTAAAAAATGTACTAAATATTGGCATTTTTTGAACTTTGATGGAATAAAACTAGCAAGACTCAACGAGTATCAATACCGGACTACATACACTAGGTAGGTGAAATATTTACCTATCAGATGTATATAGTCCCAATATGCGGAGACCTGCGACAGCGATGCGTAAGCCATAAAACTAAGGCAACCTCGCCTAAAAAATGCGCTGCAGGTTTTTAAGGAAGAAGAAGAGCGCATGCGTATTGGCCTGTAGCTTCTTTGAATTTAAATGATAACATTGCGTAATGCTGTTTTGCAAATACTACCTGTTTACATATATGCCTTTCTACAATGATAAATTGCTAATTACCTGCTTTGGAAAAAAATGACAAGACTTATTATTGACAAGACTTGTTATTTAAGTTGATGAAAAGTTTGTCCTATTTGTGGGTTGGTCGTTTTTATTTCCGTTTACCTAATTGGATGTAAATATTAAGTTGTTTACCTAATTAATACAAAAAGGGTAATACCGAAACACGAATGATGGAAATCTTTCAAGGAGATTTTTGAAAATGATGAAGTGACATCTTTTATAACAGGGGTTAGTCAAGAGATCATTAAACGGTTGGCTGTTATCTTAAATGTTATAAATTGCAAGGAAATGGTAAATGGTGAAAAATTTGCCGAATATACTTCAAAGACTGCTCATCTTTTGACTGAATTGTATCCGCAAAAAAACTTACCCCAACGGTACATAGGATTTTGGCTCACGGAAAGGATTTAATAGAATATCAGTGTTTACCACTTGGAGAGCTATCCGAAGAAGCACAGGAATGTAAAAACAAAGGACTACAAAAAGGTTCAGATACACTAATACATTAAAAACTTATCGTGTTGGACAAATGAAGACCTTTTTAACATGCTAGCAGCCTCTTCGGACCCACTTATTGCATCACTGAGACACGTGCGATCACGAAAGGATTTGGAAAATAGCAACTATAGTCCCGAAATGTTGAGTTTATTAGATACTGATGTAAATATTGAAAGTTATTTTGAAGAAAATCAGAAATCAATAGCAAATTTTCAAAATTAACCTAAAAAAAATTATAAAAAATTTTTTTTCTTTTTTGTATTATGTTAAAAAATCAAATTAAAACATTAAGCATTTCTTCCTCGCTCGTAATTAGTTGTAATCATCTTTTTTCCTTTCCTATCCTGTTTTCTTTTTATATGTAACCTATTATCTTATTACATTTAATATTTTCTATTTCTTTAGTTTAATTTATGTTTATATATGTGAAAATACGCCTATGCACTTAGGTCGGGGGTGATTAGAGGTTGTAACATTAACTTTACTTAGGGTCATTCGTAACAGGCCCGGGGGCCACTTGTTCGTACTGAGGGTTGTACGACTACGTCTATTGAAAATTTTAATTAAGTGAGATCAATAGGGCCTCTAAACCACTTGGACTTTGCTGGCCAAGTTCTGGTGCGCTAGGTGGCGGATTCTGCAGATGGTGAAGCGACGGGGTCTCTTTCGCGGGCTCCGTCTGTCGAGATCGGAGCACGCTAGCGAAAGATACACTGGGGCTGGTTGTAACATGCATGTTAGATGATCTAACAGCCTTGGCGAACAATACCCCCCGGTGTAGTGTTGGATGCGTTGTATGTAAATAGACCTTTGGTCCAGGTGGGGGGTTTGCGCCCTTTTAGGTGTGCTTTAACATCCTTGAAGACAGGACATCCTCTGTAATTGGCTTCGTGTGGTTCCCTCCACAGTTACTGTCATTGACAGAGAATGCGACGTTATTTCTGTTCTTGGTGCAAATGCCATCTTTATGATGTTCGCCGCAGCCAACACACACTGACCCTAAAGTTGCAATTGTTGGAGGTGTGGTTGTATTTCTGGCAGTTTTTGCACTGCGGTGGTTGGTATCTCTTATGGGGCTCCTCTACGGTGATTCTTCTGTGCAATAGAAGCTATAGAATATAGAATAGAAGGTTGTAGATTGGGTGCACTTTATTTGGCTTCGACCGCTTTGCATCTGGTTGGAGCTCGATTTTAAAGAGCGGCTGTGCGACTTTGTTCCTGTTGATGATGTTGACAACAGACTTAACCGCAAAGTTTTTTTCGGCCCAATGCGTCTGCTATTTCTTGAGTTGGGACCGATGGCGCAATCCCCTTTACCACAACCTGGAGCCCTTTACTGCTTTTTTTTTCAGTTGGTAGGTATACAGCTTTTTTGTTGGTAGGTATACTGCTTTTTAGTTAGATAGATTAGATTAGAGTCGCATGAAGCGGATTCGCCCGCCCCACCTCGTTAGTAAAAAGAACAATACTTGAAGAATAGAAGAGATAAGAATAAGAAAGTTATCTCTGAAAGCGAGCGCCCTTGTTGCTTTTATTTATCGCAAAATTTCACATTAGTTAACGGTCCAGTTATACACATATGTATACTTATTAACTAATCATAAAAACTCTTATTATTGGCGCCCGAGCAGGGGACTAGTTAAGTGACAGTGAAAATGAAAACAGTGCAAATCGAATACTAAAGTGACTCGTTATTCTTTTTATATTTTTTTTTTTGTTGGTGATACATAAACATTCATACACGTACATATATATAAAAATATCAAAAGAAGCTAACATCGGCTATGCCGAAGTTTACATACCCTTGCAGTCCTGCAACTCAATTCATCAATACACAAACAAAACATTATTTCTCTTTTAACACAATTTTTTCTTCTTCCATCATTCCCTAAGCAAAGCACGGCACGCATACACATACAGTTCATACAGCGTTGCGTCTGTGTGTGTATGCATATGCTTTGTTGATTTGATGATGACATAGTAGCAAGCAACGCTGCCGGCAGCGTTTGAACCGATTTATATTGACTGTAACTTGTGTTCTATTTATCCGCTCAGTTTCAAATGAATCTGGAATCTGAGATTTTATATCCAATACTATCATAGTAGTAAATTTCATGGGGATACTCAAAATTTTATGAAAATGTTTCTTCTAGAGCTATATGAAAAAGTGTTCCGATCCTGACAATTTTCAAACTTTATCTCACCCGGGTAATAAAAATCCCCCAAAAAAATTTATCGCGATAGCCCTTCTGTGCGTTACAAACATCTGACCAATTTTATAATACCCTTTGCAAGGGTATAAAAATCAGCTGTCATGCTCACTCTTAGAGTTAACGAGAACGCTCTAGTTGATATCATCCGTCCTATTCGTCACATGCTAAATTGATAAGGATGTTTTGTTGTGTTCCGTTTCATACGTAGATGTAAAAACGATCGACCACGTTTGATGATGTGATTCCATCACCATCAGATCGAAAAGAGGCATTTCATAAAATTATTGAAATATTGCAAAATAAAAAATTTCGAGAAGATATTCAAAGGGTTCGTAAGAGCGCCAAAGTGGGTCAAAAACTTCAAGGTTTGACTCCCTTTCAACACGAGTACACTGGTTCGTGGTGCTTATTTTCGTTGTTGAGAGTTGGGGGCGACTTGTAAACGCTCCTATTGCATACGATGCGAAATTTTCGCTCATTTTCTCAAAACGCTAGCAATTTGTTCGAAGCTATGTCCGTCATCTCCATTTATCGAATTGTCATGTTGGCCCATGAGCTTTAGTGAGCACCCTGCGTGAACAGCTATGGGTTGTGATCGCTTTAGAAGTCTGCCGTCAGACAGTGAGGTCTTGTGTTCTCTGTTATAAATACAAGCCACGTCTTTCAACGCAAATAATGGAAAATTTGCCGACAGACAGAGTTAGAGGAGTCCGTCCGTTTAGCATTTGCGTCGTAGATTTTTGTGGTCCAGTTCACAAAACATTGAGAATTCGAGGAAGGCCTCCATACAAGAGTCGCGCCAGACGGCGCAATCAGAGTCATTGACGTTAAAACGTCGGAAGGGTCGATCTACAATAGAGCGATCCACAAATTGGCACCCTTGCCGATTTTTTGATGGCCTTATATCCCTCCAAAATGGCCGGTGTAGCGCAGATGAGCGCTAGTGCATTGTTCGTGTCGTCATTTAATGTTTGTTTTGGACTTAGGGGCGAGCCGAAACGTGGGAGTCGCATGAAGCGAATTCGCCCGCTCCGCCTCGTTAATAAAATGAACAATATGAAGAATATAGTCAAAAGTTATCTCTGAAAGCGAGCGCACTTGTTGTTTTATTTATCGCAAAATTTCTTATCAGTTAACGGTCCAGTTATACACATATGTATACTTATTAACTAATCATAAAAATTCTTATGATTTTTCACCGTATAAAAAGTTATGTAGGTAATAAGCATCAGTGGCCAAATTTTGATTTTGTAATATATTTTACATGTTTAGCAAAAGTGCAAAACTATACTTTGTATTTTATTTACTCGCAAAGTTGAAAGTTTCAACTATGGAAGCACTTTTATATATGAAAATATGAACTACTCATAATTACCTTTTCCAAAGAATTTTGTAAGTGTTCTCTAACTTTTGCGATTTCGGATACTAATGGGCTGAATATGGGTTTCCCAGCATCCTGCAAAGAAAAAGTTATTATTTTAACAGATGTTAAAAGGAAAAATTGGTTTTTTATTTGCAAAAATACTGGGTTAATATACAAAATTTTAAGCATCCTGTAGTGCCTGTTGCAGCTTATAATTTTACACCCTGACAACATCTAAATTGAAACGTATTCATTTTTTTCAGACGATTTATGGTCACAATTTATACACGATTTTGCTCCCAATACACACTGCCATTTTTTTTATGCAACAAAAAATAGTGTCTAGACAGTGCATTTACTATCAAAATTTGCGAAGACATTTTTTAACTATGTTTTTTTTTTTTTCAGAGGAAACAAAATTCATCCAGCGTTGTAAGCCCCGTTTCGACCTAACCTTAAATTTAAACATAATTCCTCATATTGTGTAGATACAATTAAAACAATAAAATGATATGTTTTATAATTTTTGAAAAAAGCAATCTTGAAACTTAATATTAGAGAGTTTATTACGCCTATAAACTACTGTGCCAAATTTGATCAAGATCGGATGACTATATCATATAGCTCCCATAGGAACGATCGGTCGAAAACAGTGACTTTTGTAAATAACTTAGGACCACTATGTCATATAGCTCCCATACAAACCCCCAAAGTCACGAACAGTTACTTTTCTCAATAACTTCGTTATTTTCTATGTTATTAACTTAATATTAGAGAGTTTATTACGCTTATAAACGACTGTGCCAAATTTGATCAAGATCGGATGACTATATCATATAGCTCCCATAGGAACGATCGGTCGAAAACAGTGACTTTTGTAAATAACTTCGTTACTTTTAACGTGATTGTTTTCATATTAAACATTTCTTAATTTAATATATCTGTTAATGACTGTGTCGAATTTGAAAAATGTTACATTCTTTAAGATATTTTATTATTAATTTAATGTTTTCTGAAGATGGGTTGGATAATAAGGCTATTGGTGAATGATGGGGAAAATATTGTGCTCTGATTTGGATGAATGTGGGACAAAAGGTAAGGAGATGGTCAAGAATAATAGAGTTGTTGGTGTTACAGAAGGGGCATAAGTTTGAGATGTTTTTGTCCAAGTAGTGTGCATGTGTTAAATTTTGTATGTCCCAGTCGGAGACGTATATATTTAATTTCATCTTTACGAGAGATCATTACTTTATCCTTGTATGTAAGATAATTTTGTATACTATTTTTTTCTGAATTAATTGAAATTAATGTGAAAGCATCTTGTTGGTTTTTGTGATACAACTTTTTTATTTGGTTTTTTATATCTGCATTTTTGTGGTTTGGTGTATAAGTATGGGGAAAATGCCTAGCATTCTTTGCTGTTTTATCAGCAAACTCATTTCCTTTTATGTTAATATGGCTAGGGATCCACAGAAGGGAGAATTTTGGAAATAGTCTTATCAATAGATTTCGTATCTCAACAATGTGATAGGAATTGTTGCTAATATTTTTTATGGCATTGAGGGAGGAGAGAGAATCTGAACAAATAACAAATTTTGGTTTTCCTGCTTTTAAGAGTAATATGGCTTCGTGTATAGCCATTAATTCTGAAGAAAACACAGTTGAGTATGTCGGAAGAAAGCCAATTTTTAAAACGTCAGTATCAGTAGTTATAGCGTAACCTGTCGATTCATTTATTTGCGAACCATATGTATATATAAACGTTTTATTGTTCTGTTCTGATTTGTATTGATGGAACTGCTGTCTATATACTTCTGGAGTCGTTGCGCTTTTGCTAAAGCTGCTAAATTGTGTATTTATTTATTGCATTCGACTTAAGTGCCCATGGGGTGCTTCTTGTTTCAGTTTCTTTGAAGGTCCCATGCTGATTTCAATAGACTTGTTTGATAAGAGGACTCTGTCCAAGGCCGAATGTTTTTTCCCCACTTTCGGTGGTTTGTATTTTTTATTACGTTATTGATTGGTTATGAGGTTAAAGAGATTAGATGTAAGTAATTCTTTTCTGACTTCAAGGGGTGCGACGTTTGCTTCAAACAGTAAGTTTGCCGTTGGCGTGGTTCTAAATGCTCCCCCCTTTTTTTAAATGGCTTGGTGCTGCCTTTCGATATATTGGCAAGGTCTATTTTGGACACTAAAAGCGATTGAAAGATAGATATTAATGTGAGTGTACTGCATCCGAATTTAGGTGCTGAAAGACATTTAATAATATCTAGGCGTTTAGACAGAAACGGAAAGTGCGTCAATGTGGGTGTTCCACCTGTGTTTCTTGTTGAATGTAACACCTAAAAGTTTTAAAAAATGTACATTCGGAATTTGAAAGTTGTCGGTAGATACATTACATGAGCAATTATGTTTGTTGCAGATGTGTTTACATTTCGCGGGCGCAAGACTTCCCCCGGAGTAGAGACACCTATAGCTATATTGCTAAATAAGGAGTCTAGTTTTATTGTTTTATTTTTTGTTTTGTCTAATTTAATCATAATGCGCTTATGATTATTTCCTTATGTGGATCAATGATTTCTGTATGTTTTTGATACGCAATGACGAACAGGATCACTGAGAGTGGCGATCCTTGAGGAATACCATTCTCGAGTGGAAGTGATTTTGAATAGAACTTTCCTACTTTAACTGTTATTTTTCTGTTTGTCATGAAGCTCTTGACGAGTTAATTTTTATTTGAGTTCATATTCTGCATTGGAGCATTCCATTTGCTCATCTGAGGACTAGCAGCTATTGTTATTTTCATTTGACAGAAGTTCTTGTAATAAGATTATGTTATTGTTTGGTTTTGTTTGTGTTATTCCTTGAGCTTTAAGTTGTGACTTAAGTCTATTTCAAATATTTTTAGGAAGGATTTTAACAGTTTGGTTTATGGTGGGTAGTGTGGTGTCGGATTGTTGTGGTTGTACGTTTAGTAAATTTTTTGAAGAGGTGGGTAGCTCTTTACTCTGAGTCAGGTCATCGTAGGGTACGACCTTACGTGTTGTTGCTGTCTGATGTGGCACCGCGGTGATGTTACCATTTTTGGTATTGCTTAACGAAGTGCATGTTGTTGAAGATTGGGCAATGTTAGAGTTGTTTTTTGCTACGCAGGAGTACAAAGATCCATTGTGTGGGCGTCTTGAATTATAGATGGAAATAGCATTTTTGAAGTTTACTTTTTCGAGGGTCTTTATGACCTGTATTTCTTGTTGTTTAACAAAGATGGAGCATTTTCTAAAGACTGATGAATGGTTGGTTTCGGGAAGATTTTCCTCCCTACAGTTTACACAGCATTTTTCGAAGGTACACAGCTCTTTGGAGTCAGGGTCCGTGTGATATTCTTTGGAACAATTAATGCAACACTTTTTGTTGCGGCAGTGTTTGGTGATATGTCCAAACCGGAAGCATTTGTTGCAGCGGAGTGGGGCAGGTATATACATAGGTATCCTATTTTTATATTTTCTGGTGTTGTGTGTGAGGCAAATGTAAGTATGATCAATCCAGTTTCTTCCAGTTCGTTGTTGACTTTTCTCATTATTTTTTTCACTTCAACGACGTTTTGGGCTTTTAGTTCTTCTTTGATGACATCTTCGGCTAGGCCGCGGAGATCATTTGAGTAAATGACACCTTTGCAAATGTCTGCAGAATGTTAGAATGTTCATAAACTACAACAGGGAAAGGTCCCAGCAATTGTAGTTTAATCAACTTTAGAGCTTTTATACCATTCCTTTTTTTAATTAATAGGTATTCGTCGCGTGTTTTCTTGGCCATTAGCACTTCACCGTTGCAAGCAAAGTCAATAGATTTCTTAATCAAGAACGGAGATATATTTGCCATTGAGTTATCATCAAAGATCAAAAATTTGGGCTCAAGCATTAATTTCAGCTTATCGACGTAAGTTTTACTGTTTTTTGTTTTGTTTTTATGCTTATGCACATTTTGTCTGTTCAGAGGTCAGCTTTAAACTGTACAAAAAGCAAAAATATGACGCATAATAAATTTTATGAGATGTATTGAAAAACAGTCATCCGATTAAATAACAAATATTTTCGATTTCAAACTCGAAATGTATGTTTATTAAATTCGTGCCTATCTTGCCCAGTCTCACAAAAACACACGAGCACTTAAGCGCCGCCACTAGCTCACGGCCAACACCGCCCTTATGGACCGCCTAAAATTCGTTTATACGTATATTTTCCATGTTTCCAGTCCTATTTAAATAAAAAAAAAAATTGCGACAGGCGATCGATTTTTTCTAAAAACTAAAACTATGAATGTGGAAGTAGGGGTGGCAAATATGTTAAATAATTATAATTTGAGCGAATACTAAACAAATCTGCAAACCAAATTTAATGGTTCTACTTTTGTTTAGTTTTCGAGAAAAACAGTTTTATTTAATTTTGGGGGGGCGAAGATGGGCGTGGCAAAATTGTCAAAGAAGCTTAATTTACGCGTGTACTAAGGGAGTACACATAAAAAATTTAATGTCTATAGTCTTTGAGAAAATCTGTTTAATCTAATTTGCGGGGGCTTGGCAAAAATTTGAAATAACCTTGAACACCGAAGGTATTACAGCGGACGAAATAAATTAAATATTCAACATTGTGGCGACACGTACGTACAATTTTTTGAACACACTTGATCTACCTTACAAATGCAAAAAAAAAAAAAAAAAACAAAACTAACTGGTTTCGGGCGGGTGGAAACAGGATTTCTTCACTTTTACGCAGGAACTCTACCCCTTACACCGCCGTGCTGCTTGAAGACCACACGGAGTTTTACCTATAAGTCACCGAAGCTATAACTTTAAACGCGATTTTTGAGAAAAATATAGAATAGTGCGCCGAAATATTTCACACAGCTTCAAATTACGGGGAATTCTACAAAATATCCAAAATTCATCCAAATCGGTGATTCGCCTACCTGAAGTTCCCCTTGTTAGAGCTATTGGGATGAACTTGAAACTTGTTTTTTGAGCTACTTAGAACCCGGGTGATAAAGTATGAAAATCATCAGGATCGAACCACACGCATGCAGCTTGGAAGACCCCTACATCGAAGTCGCGTCCTTGATCAGAGTGTAAAACGAATGGAACGACGAGCAATGCACCAATGCTCGAGTTACAGTTTCGGCTGTCTGGTAAGGTATGGGATGCACATTCCGGTCACTTTGTAAAAAATTCCATAAAAGGCCTCGACGGCCTCTTGCTACTTTTGTTGTCTACCACTTTGATGATGAATCTGCATGCCGTACTGTTGTAAACGTTCTATTCTACGTGCCATCTGTAAAGAGGCATAGTCAGTCCGTAAGATAAACGGACGGCCATTTAAATAATGATAAGTGTTTAGTGGCACAAACTACGGCGAGAAGCTCTCGTAGTGTTACACAATAGTAACGTTTTACTGGCTGGAAATATTTTCTTTAATATTCGATTACTCGTTCCTGTCTGCCAAAATGGGGCTGTCGTTAAAAGCTGTTTCAAGGTGGCAAAAACAGCACGATAGCCATTCAATAGTTTCTTTAGCTTCAATTGTTTTGTAAGAGGCAGGTTCACTTCCCAGGATCGGTCCCATTCGATAGAAGCTGTGGTGGCATCCTCGCATCTGTCTGGGTGTACCACAAAACTAGAGTGGGCGGCAGCGTTCTCTCGTGTGAGCTTAAATTCAATATCCTGGCAAAGAATTGGCCAGTGCCGTCGCACATTGTAACCTGACATGGGGCGAGGTACCATAGCGAAATCTTAGGTACATCTTATCAAAGTCGATCACAACTTTCTGTTCTAACCAAAAATCAGCACCCAGCAGTGTAGTCGTCGAGTTGTTCACCAGGATAAATCGATGAATCAAACAAAGACAAAAGGTCTTTCGGCGCTCGACAAGCGCCAAATTATCGTATTTGGTTCCACGCGTTCAGCCTCATCAAGCGCTTCAGGTCGTGAGGTTTAGGGGCTAGGCGTCAGTGGGCGACTGATGCGTTCTTTACTAAAATGAGCCTGAGTGCCTCCGCCGTCGAGGTCTTGGTATGGCCGCCTCCACTTTCGACTACCAGACTTTGCAGAACCGGCTTACCGAGTGTGCGTCCAAACTGGGATTGCACTCGCATCGCTACGTCCAATGCCTCTTGTAGCTGACTCGTCCAATTGGAGATTACTAATACCGTAGCGGAACTTTGGGTTAAATTGCGGGACGTAGGGCCAGCGATGCCAAGTCTACGTATTTGTACGTAGATCTACGTATTTCTACGTACTTTTAAAAAATATTTGGATAAAAATTTAAAACCCAAAATTTTTGGGTAATATCAATACATTATGAACTAAATAAAAAAGATGATATGATTTATACTGGGTTAGCAGCTCTAAATTCCGTTTTCGATATGTTTACGTTTTTTCAATGGGTTAGCAGCGCTAAATTGCAAAAAGATTGGTAGCGCTTACTTCAGAATTTGTGCTTGAAATTGGAGGTGAAAAATTAATGGGAAAAATGGAAATTTTAACAAGTGACACCGACGAAGAAGCAAACGTAACTCCAACAAAGTACTCAGTAGCTTGGGAAAAAAGTATTCCTGGTTGACGAAAAGCAGTAAGGGTAATGATTGTCATATTGCAAATCTTGCAAATCAGACCTCAAATGCTGTTCAGGCAAGAGGGATTTAGACAAGCATGAAGCATAAGAAAAATTCGAGAAGAAATTGTTATGTGAAAAATTTACAAAACAGTGTTTCATGTTTTTTTATATGTTATTTTAATTGTTATTACTTTACTCTTAGGCATCGATCAACCAACCATATTTTCTTTATTGCCTGAGGCGTCAACTTCTTTTAAAAATAAGGTTAAAAGTGCTGAAATACAGATGGCTTTCATTTTGGTAAAAAACAATCTTTCCTTTACTTTGGCGGAAGATCTCAGCAGTATCATGCAATCTGTTGCTAGCGATCCCAAAGTCGTACATTCATTAAAATTTGGACGGACAAAGGCTCAAGCTTTAATAACATCGGTAACTGGACAAGTGGCACAGGACAACTTAATAGAACGGATAAAATCGAATAAATTTTCGCTTATTGTCGATGAAAGTACAGACAGATCTACAACGAAACATCTCGCTCTTATTGCAAGAACTGCAGTGTCATTTAAAGTACAAGATACTTTTTTGGGGCTTATTGCAGTCACTGACAGCTCTGTCACGGCATTGCATAATGAATGCAAGAAATTTTTTCAAGAAAGGGACATATGAGCAGAACATGAAAGGATTTGCTGCAGATGGATGCAATGCAATGTTTGGCCAAAACCATTCTCTTTCGCAACTTCTGAAGAAGGATATTCCGAATTTGTTTTTGATGAAATTTATTGTCACTCATTTCACCTTTGCGAATCTTATGCTTGCAAAAAATTGCCAAAAAAAGTGGAAGGATTTGCAAGAGATGTCTATAACTTTATATCAAAAAGCCCAAAACGAATCGGAGACTATAAGGAGTTTCAGTCTTTCGTTAATGTGAAACCACACAAACGTTTACATATTGGACAAACAAGGTGGTTATCTCTGCTTTAAGTAGTTGAAAGGCTGTTAGAACAACTTCCTGTGTTATAACTTTACTTTCAAGGAGCTGCATTGAATGACCAGTTAAAATCTGCAGAGCCGATTCTTCAAATGTGCTTAGATTCGACGACAGAACTGTATTTGGAGTTTATGAAATTTGTGCTGCCCTATTTCAACAATTTAAACAAGGAAATGCAGTCAGAAAGTCCAAAATTGTATTTGTTGTACGAAAATCTTCTTACAGTTTACAAGACAATAGTTCATTGCTTTCTAAAATCGGAGTTTTTATTATTACCTGATGAAGAATTACTAAAGATTGATTTCGCTAACGATGAGAACCACTTGCCTTTAAAAGACATGTATTTCTGAGGAAACTTTGCGGCTTTGTTGACAAAAAAAAAAACATAATATGGAACGAGATGAAATCATCGAGACTCAAAACTCCTGCCTTCAATTTTATATTGAAAGTTTAAGGCAACTACAAAATCGGTTTTCCTTTGAGGATGAGGAGCTGCAGAAAATGAAAAGTTTACACTTCATAAATCCAGCGACAATACTCAACAATAGTTTGAAAGCAAAGCTACCATCTATTGCACATTTGGGGCAAATGTTTCCAGGCATGTTTTTTATGGTCTTATGAACAGAATTTTCAATTAGTTCTTATTATTTACAGGATTGTGTTCACAAGATATGACGGAGCTAGACCGCGAATGGCGAGTTCTCCGGAACATGAACTTTCCCTTCAAAGAGGAGGAAGCGGTACCGCCAGACGTCTTTTGGCGTTATTTTTCAAACGTAAAAAACGGAAATCCAACCCACATGTTTCCCATCTTGACGGAGTTAACCCAAAATTTGCTTGTTTTGCCACATAGCAGTGCTAATGTTGAGCGTTTATTTTCAGAAATTAATTTAATTAACGCTCTAATGCTGTTTTCTAAACTATTGGAGGAAAATAAGAACCATTTTTTGTACAGTAAATAAAGGCTTCTAAACTCAAAAAATGAAATCAGAAAAAAACTACAAGTTTTCGTTTAGCTTCCAGGTGCAAAAAATTTAATAAGTGTCTCAAGTCACTCTTGGGCATCTGAGCGTAAAAAAAGTATTGAATAGAAATGTTAAATTTATTTATTCGTATGGTATATTTTGAAACAACTTTTATTGAGCTGGATTGCTTTTTATCGATTTTTTATTTCAATTTCTGCAAAACACTACATGCAGCAGATCATATCCCACGCGCGAAAAACACATGTTTTGTGTTTGTTAAGAAAAAAGTACCGTTTAAAGCTTTGGAGAGCCTTTAAAGATTCTTTCTAAATATTGTGGAGTGATTATTAACGATCAAAAAATATAGTTTTTTTCTAAAATAAATAATAAAATAAGTGTCTGAAGACACTTTTGAGAGGGTTAAGACAAATAACAGAAACAAATTAGACACGGAGACTTTAAAAGGATTGTTTCACATTAAAAATGGATTAAAGGAAAACTTAGAGCCTTCTGACAAACACCTAAAATATTTTAATCAAAACATGTATAAATTTTAAACATGGTAATTTGCTTTCTAAAACGACAAATAAAATTAATAACAACACTTTGTAGCTTAGGTATTGCCGAAAGTTTGGCAATGTCACGGTAGTTAGAAACATCCGATTTGCTACCCTTTTTAAAAAGCGGAATAATAAAAGACTCCTTCCAAATATCAGGAAAGCTAAAAGTCTCACTCGATATAAAGAATAACCAAGATAAAGGCTTAGATAGGGAAATCGAACACATTTTAAGGATGTAACTAGGTGTATTATCAGGCCCGGGAACGAAGGAAGACGTCCTAGATGACAAGCTAGAGATAATACAGTCTTCAGAACATACAATTTAAATGTGGGATTGAAAAGGGATAGGGTGTGGGATCCGAAACAGTAGCAAAATAAGTCGACTGAAAGAATTTAGCAAACAGATCTGCAATATCTGAATCATTATTAGCAATCTGGTCATTAAGTCTGAAGGTGGAAGGTGACAAAGTTGTAAAATCTTTTGGGGTTCTTATAAAATTCAACCTTACAGCGAACGAGATAATTTTTGTAGCATTGAGTATTTAAAAGACAAAATTGAGATTTGGCTATACAATACTTTGCATAGTCAAGTCGCGAACCAGTTTTTTTAAATCTTTTAAAATATCTCGATTTAATGTTACGGAGATTAGACAGCCTACGTGTGAACCAGACTGGCGCGCTGGAGATGGTAGAGACATTCACATAAGGAACGCCTTTATAAATTAGAGAATTAAGAGCAGAGTAGAAAAACTTCACTGCACAATTTATATCGCAGCACTCAAATAGAAAAGACCAATCAAAAGAGAAAATAATGCTGTTAAGAAGATTGAAATTTGTTTTACGAAAACATCTACGACGAGAATTTGAGATGTTATTAAATGAACTAGTAACGGAATTGTAAGAAATAGTAACTTCAATGGTAGGGTGATAAGGATCTTCAGGTTTCACTAGTGGCTGTGTTTGTGATACAGCACTAACACTAACATCAGAGACAAAAACAAGATCAAGGATTCTTTTGGAAGAGTTAAGGAAAGAATTCAACTGATATAGTGGACATTCAAGTAGGCTATCAAGAAAAACATGTTGAGGTAAAGGAATTAAGAAAAATAGATTATCATCAACAAGCCAAGAAATATTAGGCGAGTTAAAATCACCTAAAACTATGAGGGAACTACGATCTTTAAGACGACTAAAAATAGTTTGCAAAGCATCAACATGGTGCATGTAGATCATGATATCAGAAGCTGGAGGAATATATGAACAAGAGATATACATATAGGCTAAAGTTAGAACATGTAACTTCGACGCAAACAAAATCAACACCTAGGGGGAGATCAATCGGCACAACACTTGACCTCAGATTTGAGTTGACAGAAAGAATTTGATATTATCCAAAACAGAGGAGTTAAGCCAAGTTTCACAGAAAGCTAATATGTCAGCCGAAAAGGTTTGGCTATCACAGAACAGGTTCGAGAGCTTGGGAAGAAGTCCTCTTACATTTTGATACTGAATGCAAAGACTAGACGTTATTAGTTTTTTGAAGCAAAAGATAAATTAGGAAAACTCGTGTACAACTAGGCCCTCTGGCCAAAAATTAGGGTCAACCATACCGTAGAACTACTCATTTGGTACTGTAATTTTAAACTCAGAAGTAAGTGGAACAAGCCTAGAGATAAAAAATTGGCTGCGATGAGGCACTACAGTTAGTGGAGGCGGAGGAGCATTGGGATCCGCAAGTGATTGAGAGCCAGCATGATCCTGTGATTGATCAGAGTTCCTGTGAGGGATAGACTGAGGTACACCAGGGCTTGTAATGGGTACTTCAATCTGAAAAGAAGAGCATAAAGAGGAACAAGAAGATGGTGTAGGCGAAAGTAAAATGGGAGACGAAGTAATACAGAAAGCTGGCGACTGCATACGAGGCAACTCAAACTTGAATTGCGACATTTAAATGTACGCTAGAGTCACACTCGTTATTCAGCTGTTTGGCCAGTTTGTTTAAAGAAAGAAACTTTAAACGAAGATCCCTATACATACGGCTAAAATCAAGCTGCTGGCTGGCACAAGATGGGCAAGTCCAGCGCATTAAGCCAAGCTCAGGCTTAGACACAGACAAACCAACAAACAAGATATTGCTCTATTCTGTTCATCAAAACGATCGGAATGCTTGCAAGTAGGTAGATAACAAGCCATTGAAAAGCCAAAAGAAACACAGCACAAAGATAATTATCGATAAAAAAATCAATAATTACAAATAAAACAAAGAGACAGGTAGAGTGCACAGGACAACAGAGAGAGCAAGCACAGTTATAAGCCGAGCTTTGAGAGGCGGCCTTACAAAAGTGATTACGCGGGAGAGAACCTGAGCACAAGCACAAAGCAGAGAGAACAACAAAGCCACTAGCACGGATGGTATGATGGGGGCGATGAGGGGAGCAACTGCAGAAGCAATGACGAGAGAGAAAAATAAAAATAAATAAATGCACCAAACACTAATCACGAAAAAGAAAAAATTGTTTAAACTGAGAGCAGAAGCTTTTATTTTCTAAGCTATTCTTATGAAATATTATATTGACAAGTTTATTGCACAAACGACTGTGCCAAATTTCGATCCGTGGAGAACAGTACCTTTCTTTATAACTTATTACGCAAATGTCATAAAAATTTATATTTCACAGTTTAACGAAGCTATTAATGACTGTGCCTAATATGATCACGATAGGGCGACTATATCATACAGCTCCCATAGGAACGATCGGTGGAAAACAGGGGCTTTAATTAATATCTTCGTTATTTGTCATGCAAAAATAAAATAGTTTTTCTACTTTGGCAACCATAGGTAAGAAAAGAATAACAAAAAACTTGCAAGGGTATACAAACTTTGACGCGGTCGAAGTTAGCCCCTCTGGTTTACTTATACTCATATACTTATTGCAGAGGGTATTATAAAATTGGTCAGACGTTTGTAACGCACAGAAGAAGACGTTTCCGACCCCATAAAGAATATATATTCTTGATCAGCAGGAGAAACTGAATCGATATAGTCATGTCCGTCTGTGCAAATCAACTTTACGCTGCCATCTTAAGAGCAATCTGTTTTGTCTGTGCAGTAATGAATTGAGTTACAAAAAAGAGTTCGGATATCATATAATATATTATGGCCAAGGTCTGACAAGTTTATATACACAGCCGAAGTTAGCTTCTATGCTGTTTAAAATTTCAGTTGGATTTATTACTGCTAACATGGATTTTTATCCATTTCCAGCTTCTATAATATTTCTTTCTATATGAATATTGCTTTATATATAAATATTGAACAGTTTTCCTGCGGAGAGAAACGGAATTTCGATCCACACCTAAGAATTATGGCGTGTCGTATAAATAACAAACGTTCGAAAACACTGAATTTTAATAAGTTACTTATTATTATATATTTATTTTTAAGCAATTGTTGTAAAAACTATGTAAATCGTTAAGCTTCTGTTAGAACGATCGGACCTCTATAATACCCTGATAAAATGAGTTTTTTTTTTTTTTTTTTGCTTTAAGGAGAGGTTGAGGTCTACAAATTTGTTTTTTTTTTCAAATTGTGGAATTTTTGTTTTTATTCCGTAACATCTTTTATCTTTTAAATTTCATTTAAGAGATAAAATTTTGATATCAATTTTCTGTCATGTAATACATCTTAATTTCTTTGAAAATAGTTTACACATTCACCTAAATTGTGGATACACCTAAACTGAATCAGTCCGTCCGTCTGGATCAACGCAAACTCCTCCTAGACCGTAAGAGCTACAGAGAAAATTTTGCACATAGGCTTGTATATACTGCAGGTTGTATATCTCGGATTCAGCCGGATCGGACCACTATATCATATAGCTCCCATACAAACCCGAAAGTCACGAATAGTGACTTTTCTCAATAACTTCGTTGTTTTCTGTGCTATTGTCGTGAAACTTAATATTATTACGTCTATAAACGACTGTGCCAAATTTCATCAAGATCGGTTGACTATATCATATAGCTCCCATAGGAACGATCGGTCGGAAACAGTGACTTTTGTAAATAACTTCGTTACTTTTACCGCGATTGCTTTCAAATTAAACATTTGTTAGTTTAATATATCTGTTAATGACTGTGCCAAATTTGATCAAGATCGGGTGACTATATCATATAGCTCCCATGGGAACGATCGGTGGAAAACAGTGACTTTGATCAATATCTTCGTTATTTCCGATGATTGTAGGCCATTCTTTAGCAAGCATAAGCCTTTTTAGATAAAACGTTCTTCCACATTGATGGCTAATATGTAAGGAAAGAGTTACCAAAGGGTATACAAACTTTGACGCGGTCGAAGTTAGCCCCGGCCCTCTGGTTTTTATCTATTATTTGCTGTCAAATTTTTTTTTCTTTTTTTTTATTTCGCTTTGTTTTTGTATTTGCGGATAGCTGTTTCAGTAACTTATACATTAGCAACGCAGATATTTAGAGAATCCGTGTTCTGACCAGTGATGAAGCGCTTTAACATGAGTCGGTGAATATACTTAGAAACATATACTCCACAAACTCACTCTGTGGTGACAGACGTATATTATAGGCTGTGTTTTTCTTGGAATTCGTCAATTTAATTGTTCCGATTTTGCGACCAGTAAAGTTGTGATGTCGGCGTTTGCATTGAAGTTATATCCATTTCTTTTAATTACAACAGAATAATTGTTTTAGCGGATTTTAATGAATTGGCTTAGGCCCGAATTCCGACCGACAAAACAAAATGAGTTCGGTTTCATTTGATTTGATATAGATGATTAGGTCTAGGACGACAAGATTTCTCTATCCCTTCATATTAAAATTTGTGAGTTTGAACTATGGACTAGTCCAATTCTCTCTCTATATTAGTACCGCACATTTAATTTTGCTCACCCTCACTTCCAAAAAAAAAAAGGAAAATAATCGTTACACCATTAAATGTTATATTATTTTAGGTAATTTTTTTGGAAAAGACAAAATATCAGTAATTCGGAGTAATGAAGAATTGAGTGTGCTACCAGAAGCAGAATATACAACTGGCTCGAACGTATTAATAGAAACAGAAGAGCTTAGGATTACTTAATGTATAATACTAGATCGCAATTACAGTCAAGTAATGTAGCATCTCATTGAATTTAAATAATTCAGTTGGACAATCTAGCAATCCAGTGCCTTTGAAATAAATTTAATCCATTTAATCCTCAAGTTAGGTCAGCGTAAGCTTTTTATTTCTGCAAGTAATTTTATGTTATTTTACAAATTTCTTATAACTAATGATTGTACAATCTCATTTCACATACTTTAGGTTTGGCCTCTTGGCTACGAAAAAACAACTGAACACGCGGTTCTTATGTATGTACTTAGATCAATGCAGCTGCGTATTTTTCGCGCTTATGTGTCTACTTATGTATAATAAAGTACCGCAAGAGTAAGATGAGAGAGAGAGAGTTTTAAAGTTTTTAAAGAGCGTCATTCTGTTTGTTCGGACAGAGCTCCGTTTTGTGATACAGTGGCACAAAGTTTATTCGCAGGCCCGAATTTCGGCAACGATCGGATTCAATATTTTACCATTGCATCAATTCGGGAAAAGCCGCCAAATTTAATACCCCACTTAAATTTGATGCGTCTTCTAAAGGTCCTACAGTATCAGAGTTTCAAAATAAAAGCATTAACTGTAGACAGTTTAACAGTGATTTTACACCGGTGTGCAGAAATTTACACTTACTGTTGACCGGAAGAACCAAGGAATGACATTGGTGCTATCGAAAAGAACATGACGAAGTTATTTGGGAAGAGTTTTGCTTGCATTTGAAACAGGAATATGACGATTTTAAGGATGATGATTTGATTCTTGAAAAAAAACGCAACCGAAACAGAGGAATGGTGAAGCATTTGATGTTTACTATGAAGACGTAAAGACTTTGGTATCGAGATTGATAATTTATATGGAGGAAAAACAACTCGTACATCAGCTACAAAGAAACGTAACTTTTGAAGTACGAGAGGGTTATACCTTCTGACAGAGACGGTATCTAAACTTCGCCAATTGGTGCACCGCCGAGAGCAATTTATCCGTGAAGAATCAGGAAAACGCATTACGAAAAGATACAAACGTTAGGAAGAATATCGCTTTATTTGAAAAAAACTGACGTTAATCCCGAGGAAAAAGATATTCAACCGGAGTTTTATGCAATTCACGTCAAGGAAAAGAAATACATTTGTTGGAATTGTGACATCGAAGGACACAGATGGGACATGTGCTTAGAAGAGCGACGCATTTTCTGCAACGGATGTGGAAAGAAAAATGTCTACAAACCACAAAGTGAAATATTCCTAGCCCGTTCGAAAAGCTCCAATCAGGGCCCATCAATCCGTCGCAATCGAGTGGACCCTCAATAGATGTCATCGATGGTACAGCGACAAACAACAGATTTGATAAATAATACCGGTACGAATCAGCGAGACAATAAAATTCAACCATATCCCAGACTACCATACTATAATAATAAAAAGTACACTAGAAGCCGCTCGCGCGAACATCTGCGACGCTTTTGGGAAATGTCTAAGATGACCAAAAGATCATAATAGAGTCTTCGACTTCTTCATCATTACATAATCATCTTGGATAGTCGTCATCGGACTTCTTCATCATTGGCCTTAGAGAGACATATCATCGTGGGACATTCACCTTGGAGCTCTATCATAACCTAAGTCAACTTGAGGGTGTAAATTTACATTATCGATTTCCACTTAAGTTTTGACTCAATTGCCACTCATAAGCGATCGAAAAGCTTTCACATGCTTTACATTCATGTTGAATCAAAGATATACTTGTAAGCTTCAACATGTGCTAAGTTTTAAGTACGTCGGAGTAAGTACCCAAAATGTCATATAGAGAAACGATCTGCATATTAAAGCTCACTTATTAAGCTCTTGAATGAAACTGCATTTAAGTGTTTGAGTCGTATTTAAATAGGCACTACAAGTTCTAACCAATGTTGAAAAGCTAGATCCAGCAGAGATAGAAAATCTTTTTATCGACACAAAGGCAATCATATTACCGTGCATCGGCACAAGTAAAAAGGAAAAACCAGAAGAACTTAGTTTTCTAAATTCATCGTCTCATCATGGTGGACATCATAATCGTCAGTCAGTATTTGGAAGGGTATCTGCGAAACCGACAAAGGGAAAGACCTGTCAGGGACATAATTCATAGTACTTCGAAAGTATTTATTGCAGCCCAAAGCAGATGCATTTAATGTCAGTCAACTTATCAATATTTAATTTTAAGACAATAGCTTAGAAAACAACGAAGTTATTGTGAAAAGTCGTTGTTCGTGACTTTGCCGTTTGTATGGAAGGTTTATAATATAGCGGTGCGATCCGGCTGAATCAGAGATATACAACCCCTGCAGTATACACAAGCCTCTTTCGGCTCTGTACCTCTTACGGTCTATGCTATATGAACTCGTCTCGTCGTGCTGATCAAGAATATATATACTTTTATATGGTCGGAAATGATTCATACACACTTCTGACAAAAATTAACGTACCCTCTTTTTGCAAGGGTATAAACATACAATTTTAAATGTGGGGGTTGTGGAAGGGATAGGATGTGGGATGCGAAGCAGGAAAGTAGAAGTCGACTAAAAAGAATTTAGCGAACAGATCCGCACATATCGAATCATTATAAGCTGCGTCTGGCAATTAAGTCTAAGGGTTAGCGGACGGATAAGTCTGAAGGTTGACGATACCATGCGAAGTACGTTTAGGTGGCCGCTACGATACCAGGACAAAGCCTT